>NW_025335268.1:6947095-7051605 GCF_004798865.1 Varanus komodoensis | reverse complement strand
ATGTCTGTTTGGATTGAGGAAGTTGGAAATGCCTCATTGAGAGAGGGAGCAGTCCTAGTTTCCTTAAAAGAAGCCCGAATGTGATTGCTTCTGAAGAAACAAGACCGGAAGATGTAAACAACTATTGGCCTCTTGCTAATATGTCTTCCCTGGGCAACATTATGAAGAGTGTAGATGAGGCAATTTCAGTCATTCCTATACTATTTTTCTGCTCTTTATACTTTGAAGCCACCAAACTCTGCATATGGATTCTGAATTTAGAAATCTACCATTAGAAATTGTGTACCGGGATATAATGTTATCCAGTATGTCTCTACCATATGAAAAAGACTGTTCCTCAGCAACTGTTCCAGTAATTATACAGTGGTACCTTGGCTCACAAACACTTTGGTTCACGACCAAATCAGGTTGCAAACAAAAGTTCCATGAAAATTTTGACTTGGGTTGCGAACTCCACATTGGGTGGCAACCAAGATCGCAGCCATCTCCCCATCCCGATTAGGGAGATGGCCACAATCGCAGTCGCGTTCATGCAGAGAAGACGTGTGTGATCACAGGCACGCTCATGCAGGAAAGATGGGTGCAATCTCTGCCATCTCCCCCCCACAACCAGCATGATCGCAGCCACCTCCCCACCCCACCCCCTGAGTGGGGAGATGGCCACGATCACAGTCGCGTTCGTGCAGGGAAGACATGTGCGATCGCAACTGTGCTGTGCTGCGCCTGTCTTTCCTGCAGGAGCATGCCCGTGATCACACACTTCTTCTCTGCACAAATGCAACTGCGATCATGGCCATCTCCCCACTCGGGGGAGAGAGATGGCCGGAATTGTGCTGGTTGGGGTGAGGGGGAGATGGCCACGATTGTGCTAATTGCGGGGGAGGGGAGATGGTCGAGATTGCACCCGTCTTTCCTGCAGGAGCACACCTGTGCCAGGATTTCTTTGAGAAGTACCAGCCCAACATAACTGTAACGAACAAGAGTGTTGAATCTGATGAACGATAATGTGGTCTCTCATTTCCGGAGGGTTATGCAGCGCAGGAAAAAACAAGTGGCTATAGACAGATTTTTCACCAAAATCGACCCTGCAGCTAAGAGACAAAGAAGAGAGACAAACCCTGAAAGAGATCTCCCCAGTGTCCTTATGGAGGGGGACTCTCCCTCAAAACAATAACCTCCCCCACACCTAGGTTAGTGTTCTCTACTGTACTGTACAGTACTTTGTTACTTTGTTGTTCTTTGTCACTTTGTTTCAAATTTTTCTGATTTAAAAAAAAAAAAGTTCCAGAACGGATTAACCTTATTTACATTGAATCTTAAGGGGAAATGTGACTTGGCTTGCAACCAAAAATTGGGTCACAACCACATTCAGAGGGGCCAGAACAGATTCACCTTATTTACATTGAATCTTATGGGGAAATTTGACTTGGGTCACAACCAATTTGGGTCACAACCAGAGTCATGGAACAGATTAAGTTTGTGAGCCAAGGTACCACTGTATTTGATAGCATGATGAGCTTTTCTACACAAGGAGTCTGTGCTGCAGTCCCGATAAATGGTTCTTTACATGCTCTTTAGAGGATGGTGTGACCCACCAGTTCCATTTCAGTTTTTACCATCGTTGCTGTTTAAAAAATGAAACAGTGGGGGAAATGGGGCGTTACTTTAGAAGAGAGAAAATTTCACTGTTTCTCTGTGTGTGTCTGAGCTATTCCACTAAAGCACAGCTCCACTTAGAAGTTACGTAGTAGAAAAGCAGGAAAGGGAAAACTGCAGAGCCCAGCTGTGATTAACAGAGTCAACTAGAAAAGCTTAAAGTGATTCTGACATAAAAGGAAAACAATATGAAGATGGCAAGACATTACATCTTTTTAATATATCTTAATATATAGAGTCAAGAAGCAACAGTGAGAACTGGGCACAGAACCACTGATTGGTTCAAAATTGAGAAAGGAGTTCGGCAAGGCTGTATACTCTCGCCCTGCCTATTTAACTTATATGCAGAGCACATCATGAGAAAGGCGGGCCTAGATGAATCACCAGTTGCAATTAAGTTTGTTGGGAGAAATATCAACAACTTCAGATATGCAGATGATACCACTCTCATGGCAGAAAGTGAAGAGGAACTAAAGAGCCTTTTGATGCGGGTGAAGGAGGAGAGCGCAAAAGTTGGCTTGAAACTCAACATTAAGAAAACTAAGATCATGGCATCCGGTCCTCTCACTTCCTGGCAAATAGATGGGGAAGAAATGGAGGTAGTGACAGATTTTATTTTCCTGGGCTCCAAGATCACCGCAGATGGGGACTGCACCCAAGAAATTAAAAGACGCTTGCTCCTGGGGAGGAAAGCTATGGCAAATCTAGACAGCATACTAAAAAGCAGAGACATAACCCTGCCAACAAAAGTGTGTACAGTCAAGGCTATGGTTTTCCCAGTTGCAATGTATGGCTGCGAAAGCTGGACCATAAGGAAGGCTGAATGCCAAAGGATGGAGGTCTTTGAATTGTGGTGCTGGAGGAGACTCCTGTGAGTCCCTTAGACCCCAAGGTGATCAAACCGATCAGTCTTAGAGGAGATCAACCCTGACCGCTCTTTTGAAGCCCAGATACTGAAGATGAAACTCAAATACTTTGGCCACCTAATGAGAAGGAAGGACTCCCTGAAGATCCTAATGCTGGGAACAATAGATGGCAAAAGAAGAAGAGGACGGCAGAGAATGAGGGGATAGATGAAGTCAATGAAGCAGTTGGGGTGTGCTTGGGTGGAGTCCAGGGGATGGTGGAGGACAGGAAGGCCTGGAGGAATGTTGTCCATGGGGTTGCAATGGGTCAGACATGACTTCGCAACTAACAACAACAACAACAACAACAACAACAACAACACACACACACACACACACACACACACACACATATATATATATATATATATATATATATATAGAGAGAGAGAGAGAGAGAGAGAGAGAGAGAGAGAGAGAGAGCGCTTCCATACAACCTGAAGTACCTGATCCTACTTAGTCTTGGAAGCTAAGCACAGTCAGGCCTGGTTGAAATCTGGATGGGTGACTGAATTGTTGTGAATTGCACAAAGAGCTTCAGCTATGGTTAGTACATCAATGTAATAACAACAATAGCAATGACATCAAACAAATTTAAAAATCAAGCATACAAAAATTAATTCTAGATTCATTAAACATATGCTTAATGTGTTTATTGGATTTTCAGACCAACTTTTAAAGTATATTCTGCTCATACAAATAATTCTGTTTATGTACTAGGCTTCTAAATAATACATTCATAATATTTCAATAATAAAATTTGCATATATATGATTTTAATATCTATATATTATTTTTTCAGCAGACTATATTTATTTTGATCTACAGTACTTAAGAACAATCTTACCAATAATCAGGACTGGATGCCTATTCAGTAAAAGAAGACTTGTTAAGAAACTGTGCCGAATTGTATCAATATTGGGAATAAAGGTAGATATTTTCTTTCCATGGTTTTCTGCCCTTCTATTATCAGAATCTGAAATGTCTGAAGTGTCTTAATTTAAAATAAATAAAATTTCAGATAATTAGGATTTTTCTTGTCATATTTATTTATTTATTTTAAACTTTCATAATATCAAAATTATGAAATAATTGCTGATTAAATCAGAGATCAGGACAAACTTTTAGATCACTGGATTATTTGAAGTGCATGGCCAAATATTTCCAGACTACAACATACTAACAATAGTAACAACATACTTCTCTTAATGTTGCTCTTTGATTTGTGATAACACTGTAGTTAACTTCTGTAGATAAGTAGCATTCTCCCCAAGTAAAAATTTTACACCTTGTTTTACCCTTTTCAAGTTACTAGATGTGGTTGATGGACCTTAGGGTCTAGTTAAAAACCAAGTACATCCTGAAGTCTACCTATATTTTATTCATTATTGCATCTGATATTCACCAGTGATCTGATTCACTTCTGAATTTTGTAATAACTGTTTTTCCAGGTATTGTGTTATTCTTTTTTAGCTGTCTTACAGCCATTAGGATTTTCAGTAGCCTGACATTTTGGGGGAAATATTGTCCTTGGATGGGTAAAAGCTATATGTATCTACTGAAATTCATGTCAAATCCACCCCATTTAGGTGAGGGCTGGGAGTTTGTTTGGGTTTTTTAAATCCATATAAATCGGAGTAGAAGAGTGGGGAAACAGCTCAAGGCTGGCACTTTCCTAAAAGCTATTGCTAAGTGATTTCTGATAGGTAAAAGTAGCTTCCTGGAAACTCTATAAGTAGCCCTACAAAGGAGCAGACCGCATCTGTGGGGCTTCATAGAGGCCATGAGTAAGAATTACATTGCTTGGATGCTTTCTTTGTTCCTAGCTGATCAACTCATGGAGGCAGCCATCTTTTTGCCTGCACAAGGGGCTGGAAATGATGCAGGGCATCAAAGATGTCCCAGGTGGGCAGGGGCAATTCCAAACCATGTGCTGTTGTGGATGTGCTGCTTATCCATAATGGCCTTTTTAAAGGCTAGGAAAAAGGTGAGGGGAAAGGAGCTTTCAGAACACCTCTTTATTTAAAATGCAAGTGGCACTTCCATCCCCAGCTGGGATTTTCTATTCCTTCTTCCTGATGCTCAAGAGTGATTTGCTTGCTTATGGCCCCTGCTAATGTGAAGACATTCTGGAGAAGACCGTTTGAAAACATTTTGGGAAAGAAAATGTTTTGTTCAACCTTTTACATATCCTATGGAAATCTTATTATTCATGAAGCCAAGTATCTTCACCAACTAAATGAAAAGAGCACTCATAAAATATATTGAGAGCCTGTGTGGTATAGTGGTTATAGTGCAATCGGACTCAGGCAATCTGGGTTCTAGTCTCCAATCAGCCAAGGAGCAAACTGGATGACTTTGGACCAGTCACAGCCCAACCTACCTCACAGGAGTAAGAGCTGGAGAGGAGAATGATTTAACCCCCTTTGTGTTTGTTATATGGAAAATATGAGATATAAGTCTAATAAATGATTAGAGAAAGAGAGGCAATCTGTTTGCCAAATATTATATGACTAACACACAAAGGTTCTCATTTTAGCATTTATTTATTAAAAATATTTATATTCTGCTTCTGTTTACTCAATATGCCTAACAATAAAAATTTAATCAGAATAAAATGCTACAAGCAATGTTTAATATCTTTCTGAGTTCAAAATATAACTTTGCCCAGAAAATTAAAGTAAAAATGCAATAATATGGGTTTGTGATAAATATTCTTACCCTTCTGAATAAGAAACTGTGTAGTAGGTACTAAATGTGCCCATGGTGCAAATTCTCCTGACTGCATATCTACAAAATAATCAAAAATAGTTTTGTCTCCAGTGGGGATCTGAATATCTATAGGTAAGAAAAGAGAGAAATACATTGGTAAGAAAAAGAATTAATTGTGGTGACTAGTTACTGTTGGCTACAAAGCACTAATTTTGTCATAGAATCAACACGGAGTAATATTTTTGGCAAGATAATATTTTTATGAGGTAAATTTTTACTGGTAAGAGTGTACGTGCTTTTGAGTTTCAAAAAGATCCTCTTGCTTTTTTAAAACAGCAATCCTGTTACATTTTACTTGTCAAGAATTCTGAAAATAAATGGCTTTCTTCTCACGTGTGAATTCACTTTTGAACTGCTATCTCCACCATATCTACTGATGCACTTTTGCAGTTACCGTGCATCACTGCCTTTTGGTATACAATATATTGGAAGTGAGCTCTTCTATTGTATGTATGTATGTATGTATGTATAAATGGCCAAATAGTTCAGATAGACTCTCTAGGCAGTATAAAACAGTGAAATTACAAGACAACTGAACCATCATTAAAAGTAACAAATTATTATTATAGCCAAGATCATTAAAAACATGTCCAGGTGAAACAAACAACCAAATTTACTAAAATTACAATAAAATAAACATTTACAATCCATTATTAAAATCAATTATTAAAATTATTACAATAGATGGAGAAGAGATATGTTTTCGCCTGGCACAGAAATAAAAGCAGAGTTGGCACCAGGTGAACTTCTCTGGGGAGCCTGTTCCACAGGTGGAGGGCAGCTACTGAAAAGGCCCTTCTATTTACTACCCCTCTCACCTCCTTGAGTGATGGCACATCCAGGAGGACCTCTTGCATGGATCTTAATGGTTGGATAGACATGAACAGGAATGCCATTCTAAAGGCATGTTGTCTAGCATGCCAGGGGACATGGCGTGCTTGACATATGGTGAGATGTTCAGGTAGCATTGCAGTTCACATTTAGTATACCCTAGACAAAGCTGCAGTACTTATCACATTGATGCCACAAGAGTGAACACAAAACTGCTCTCACAGACCATTGGTCAGACTATTGGCTCCTGTGTCAGACTACTGGTTCCTCTAGCCTATTTTGTCTAGCCAGCCTGGCAGCAGCTTCCAGGGTCTCAGACAAGCATCTTCTTCAGGCCTAGTGACTGAGATCCTTTCAGATGGAGATGTCAGGAACTAAACTTTGGACCTTCTCCCATGCAAAGTCGGTGCTCTGATCATGAATCATCTTGAGTTCCCTGCCTCTTGCAGAATTCCATTGTAGTCATGTAAATAATATACACTAATTCACTGGAGGTTGGTTGCTCCAATGTCAGTGAGGCAGTGCAGCAACTCTGGCTGGTAGTGTGTGCGTTAGGGAGCTGTCCATGGTACTTAGCCAATGCTGAGGATAGGGTTCTCTGAAAACCAGAGTGGATACATTGGCCCATAGACACTGGGGCCACCAGCCTCCACTGACTAATATGTATGCCGGCTGTCTTCAATGTTGGTCCCTCCAGATATTTTAGATTAGAACTTCCACTAGCCTCAGAAAGTATAACAAAAGGTCAAGGATGATGGGAGTAGTCATGAAAAGCATCTCAAAAACCAAAGATTGAGAGAGGTTTCTACATGCCATAGATCTTTAGTGCCTTTAGAATGGAGAATTTTGAAAGTGTGTTGTGCAAATTGTTCAGGCTCATAAAAACAATAAGATTGCATGGCCTTTCCAGTCCTATTCTTCTATGCAGTTTTTAAGACTAGTTTCCAGTAGAATATGGCAAAAAAAGAGCAATACTCACTAGCAGGAGGCTTTCTTTCAAACGTATCATGAACAAGGTAATTGAAGTCACGTGTTACTTTTGCAAGATCATCTTGGCTGGTGTTTATACCAATCAGAGTTTCACCCTCATGCTCTTCCTCTCGTCTTAAAACTCCCCCAACAGCCCATGTGAATGCAAATATGAAAAGTTTTCCTAGCAATACTGGTAGTTTATTAGGGTGTTTCTCCCAAAACCATCTCGATTCTTCTCTGAAATTAATACAAAGAAAATTAGATTTATTAATTAGCAGACTGGTTTTAGGAACTAGCATTGCTCTTTGCTCCTTTAATGACAGTCAGGCACAAATGTAGTAGGTTTGAGAATATAGGGATGCATTGGACTGTTTTTTTTAAACTACAAATTTATGAATTGGTACACTGATTTAGGAAGTATTGTAAGTACTAGCAAGCAAATTCATTTCGCATAGTGCATAGTTCTTGATTTACACTCAGTACATGACTCTTACGTACTATGGAACTGTTCTGTAGTTATGTGTGTGGAACCAATGTAACATTGGAAAATATTATTTGCCTGTGAATCCTCTTTTGCAATTAAAGAAAAGCACAGTTCTTTTTAAGTCTCTAACAAGTCCCCAAATCCAACATTACATTGATCCTATGAATAAACCATGAGCAGGTAATTGCACAAGTAAGCTGGCTCCAATACAATGTGCACATCAGTTCTAAAAGACTGAAGTAAGTAAGTAAGTAAATAAATAAATATGTAAGGGAAGGTAAATGATTCTAGAATAGTGAACCTGTTAATTCAGATTGAGGAATATGTTTCAAGTGTGTTGAAAGGTTCCCTGTAAGTTGAGCTGCTGGGCGGAGGAATGGGTTGCTTATAAAGAACTGTTAAAGTCAGAGTGGATCGACATGCAGAGAAGCACTAGAACTTGTTGCATGATGCAGTTAAGAAACTTTCTGTCAGCAGAGTGTGTGTGTGCATACCCCCAAAGATGGCCAGCAGCTTCTCACAAAATCAGCAATATCTCTGTCGTTAGCCAATCTCATATATAGGGGTTGGTTGGGTAGGAATATGTTTCTCAAGAAGTTTGAAAGTTCCAAACTTTTTGATGAATTACTGACTTCACCCTCCCTTGTCCCACTACAGATTAAAAATCCGCTGGAAATGGATGCCTAATGAATGGTAACTGCAGGATACAGTGCAGATTGTTCCTGGAATATATCACAGTCAACACAGATAATAAACAATAATAAAGTACAGCGACACTGACTTGGAAAGGGGCAATCACAAACTAAGGGCTTCTTGACACCAGGCATTTCTTGTGAGCAAGGTGCTTTACACAATGTCATCACCCTCCAGGGCTGCTATCATGCTCTGCAACAGTACCTACAGCTTCTCTGAGATCAAGAAAAATGTGGTATTTTCTGTAAATGGCAGCATGGAACTACAGCATCGCTTGGTAGTTGCATAATGGAGCATATAGAAAGACAGAGAACAAAAAGCCCTGTAAAAACACATATGCAAAGATGTGAATGCTAATTCTGCAAAGAATTAGGAGCAGAAGCCTCTGCAAAGCCTCATGTAAAAAAGCCCTTAATAATCATTGCACCCAGCACAATGTACCAGATAGCTTGCAGTGTTTAGGGCTTTTAGACAACTGCCTAAAACTCTGGCTTTATCACCTGTGCCTTTATAAAACCCAATGCTTGTGCAGATTTCCCAAACAGGGGGTAGAGAAACAGAAGTGTGATATATCTGGACTCTTGGGTTACAGCTGATAGAGATTTATCCTAATGTTTTCTACCCTGTTCCTTGTGTCTGTCTGTCTGCCTGTCTTTCTTAAATTTATATACAGCATTTTTTTCTTTTAAAGAACATCATAATCCTCCTCCTGCTCTCAATTTTATCTCTACAACAACCCTGTGAGGTAGGATCCCCTGTAAATCTGTCAGAGCCAAGGTCACCCAATTGGCTCTGTGGCTGAGTGCAGACTGGGACCCAGATAGCCTGAATCCCAGTCCCATGCTCTTAACCTCTGATCCAAAAGCTTCAAGAGCCAGTTAAAAACCTTGCTACAATTCCCCCACTTGGCTACCAGAACACCATATGAAAATATGCTTATGCTAAAAACCTCTATATTATCAACTTTCAATTTGGTACAAAATCCCATTGATTCAACACATTTCAGAATGGAATCTGCCATTTTATGTGAGACTCTGGCCAGCTCCAGGTGCTACACCAAGGTAGCTCTTTATTTAAGAACTGCTCTTCACAACACCCCTCCCCTCGAGACTTCTAGCTGAATCAACTGGGTTCTTTTTCTTGCTGGAAAGCATATCCTACCAGGATTGGGAGACAAGGTTCCTCAGCCAATAAAATAATGGCTTGTTTTTTAACTTGCTCATATTTAGGGGGAAATTATTTCTGCTTCTCTGTAACAGAAAACTGACACTCAGGTCACCTCGTGTAAAGCAGTCTTCCAATGTAAACACTCATTTGCTAGTAGATAGACTGCAAAGCGTCTATCCATTGAGAAAAATTATGATGCCCCACAGATCAAAGTAAAACAAGTTACGTAATTCAATGGTTTCCAATTATCATTTTGGAGAAATTGATTCTAAATTCAAGCATTTCATCATGTTTTGATTCCTTAATGGCTCACCCACCTTGTCTTCATTATTGATGGGACCACTCCACTGAGTGCACCAGTTACACCTGAAAACTGAGAAGTGCTGCTCTTGATCTCTGTGCAGAAACTCACTGTGCTTGGTCTTATTTTACTACCTGCAATGTAATGATCCAGACTGTACATTTGACAATCCAAGAAATAACCAAATACATAATACAGCTGAAGCAATTATAATTTCCTTTACAACTTGTTTTACATTTTAATTTCACTTTTCTTTTCTTCTTTTGATCCAAATCTACTACAAAGTGCTAGATGTTCTGAAATACTAGCTTGGTTGTTAATTCAGAAAACTGTAATGACTCTTATATGTACAAAACATGTATAGTAACTATTTCAATATTAATTTGCTTCTTTTACTCAGGAGGAAATATCAAAGGAAATTGGATAACTAGTTGCTGAAGCAAACTGAATCACATAGGGTGCATTTAGGGTGCAATCCTATGTATACTGAGGCAGAAAAGTCCTACAACACCCAGCATGGCCCAGTCACCCAGCTGGCTGAAGAAAACTGAGTTTTTTAGGACATTTTTCTGCATAAAGAAGGGTTGGCTTATACCAATAATAATTCTGGATACTCGTCCACTCATTTGAAAGCTGTACTGGTGGCTAATGTAACTGCCAGTGCTATTTTTCATCTCTGCTGGACTGAAAATAGTGATGAGTGTTTGAATGATAATCCAAATTACTGTCTTACCTCATGTTCAGGTCCAGTTTTTGGTTCATGGACAAAGAGACCTGGAATCAGAATGTCATGAATTTCTATCTAGAGCCTTGCATGTAATCCCAAGGCAACCGTTCAAAGGGAGTTAGCCTATTGTCCAGTGACAACGGTAGGTCAGAGGGTGACTCCCCCCCACCGGCTTAAGATAAATTTTCAACAGGTCTCTTGTCTTATTTTACTGGCATTTAAAGACATGCATTCAGAATCATGCGACACCAAAATTGATTGATTGATTGATTTATATCCTGCCTTTTTCCTACAAAGGGCTCAAGGCAGCTTACATCTCCTCCTCCATCTTATCCCCACAACAACCCTGTGAGGTAGATTGGGCTGAGAGTCTGTGACTGGCCCAGAGTCACCCAGTTGGCTCCATGGCCGAGCGGGGACTAGAACCCAGATCGTCTGAGTCCCACTCCCACGCTCTTAACCACTACACCACACTGGCTCTGGAATTGTTTCTAAACTGGGTTTTTCAGTGGGTTATTTAATTGCAAAGGTTGTGTTAATGTCCATCTGGAAGCCTCAAGACTACTGATCGATGATGACTTCTAGACTACTACTGCACTAATAGCTACATGCTGTTCTACCATGTTGCATAAAGATTTTATAAGTTTCTCCACTGGTCTTTTACCTGCCTGTAACTAGTTTTAGATGGCTCTTAACTAAATGCAGATTATATTTTATTTTATCATATGGCACATTCACATCACACTTCAATGAAAAAATATGGGCATAAAAATCTGACACATAAAAGCTAAAATATTATACACATATGTCTAAATTACAAATATAATTTTTGCTTTGTTTGTCACAACCAGGAAATCAGCATACTGTCCTTCATAAGGTCTATTTTGGCACTCTGTCACTATATGTTGAATAGTTTGTCTTTCAGTCCCACAATCACAATTAGATGATGGCATTTTGCCCCATTTTTGCCCCAATTTTTCCCCTTTAATAAATGTACAAAAGGTGAATTACATATCCCTAAAATTAAATGATGCTAGTGGCTTATTTAGTACAAACAGACAATGTCTCTTAGACAATGTCTATTTCAATGTTAGAATACCAAGGACTGGTCCACCTTTCTTGGAATGCTCATTGAGCACTCAGTACCTTGATCTCCTCACTCTTGGTATTGAAGATAGCTCCTCTTTAGGCTAAAACTTATTTTCATTGACTAAGATTATTTTGTGACATACTGCACCACGAATTCATGAAATTGTTTCTAGGGCAGGAGAGATATTTTATTGACACAGATAGGTATCAGCCACTGAACTATTTTAGCTAAATGAATAATTTTAACATATAATCAGTCATTGATGGGTTGTTATTTTCTTATTCTAATTAGTCTGATTTTTTGTATGTGTCTTTTTTGTGCGTCTTGCTTGCTTTGTGTTTTCAGTCTGAGTTATATGCAAGGCTGGTTGGTTAGTGAGAAATAAACTAAACCTTTCATCAGGCATCTACTAATATACACAACTTGGCAAGAAGACTTTAGAAAGTCATCTTCCTAAATAAAGCAGAACTCAGTGTCTTACCCTTATAGCTCCTATGCAACTTGCCTATTCAGCATAAAACAGACCATTAACATATGATGTTGGTTCGACACTGAGGATACAGTGTGTCTCTCCTGAGCTAATACATGGCATAGAAGATGTCGGATGAGGAGGTTTCATTGCTTATGCCTCCAATCCCAACTTAGCTCTGGCTCAGTGGGCATCCTTGTATATGTCCCACAGATTGTGCTGTACTGGCACTAATGGAGCAAGTGCTTCTGGAAATGAGCAAAGCACTAATTTCTGGATCAGGAAAGGCCAGCAGAGCTCCCTTCTGCAAACTGTACTGACCTGCCACAATATGTGCATGACTGCTTTGTTTAAAAGTGCTCGATTCTTGCATCTCACCATGTACAGGCTACATTAGATACTCCCTATAGTGACAGACACTGCCCATAATTGCACATTTTAATGGTACCACTTTTGGTAAACAAGAGGCTCCTTCATCATATGTACAGTACAGAACTGGTTATATGTATATGGGGAAGTATCCAATGGGGGTATTCCCTCCTCCAATTATTGATGATTGCATTGTACAAGTCTCCGGACCACTTGCACAACTATGATTTAGCACTTCTAGGGCACATCCTGGAACAAGTGGAAATGGTCGTTTCTGGAACAGTGGAGAGCAGCAGAGCTCACATAAGGAAGCTTTGCCAATACATCCTGATCCAGAAAGGAGTGTCCCCACTCATTCTGAGGCTTCCCCTTGATGTTGTTGTTTAGTCACAGTCGTGTCCGACCCTTCAGAACCCCATGGACAACATTCCTCGAGGCTCTCCTATCCTCCACCATCCCCTGCAGTCCACCCAGCCCCACACCCACTGCCCCAAGTGACCCCATCCAGCCCCCTCAACCTCTGCCATACCCTCTCTTTTTCTCTTCAATTGTTCCCACCATCACGGTCTTCTCCAATGAGTCCTTCCTTCTCATTAGGTGGACAAAGTATTTGAGACTTCCCCTTGCAAGAACTAAATCTCTATTCCGTAAGCAGTAGGTCCTGCTTGTGCAACACAATTAGTGGAATGCACTGCTTGTGGAAGTGAATCAGCAAGAGCATAAGCACCCTGTTAGGTACTGCCTATAGAATTTGTAGCCACACAAACTGAGGGACAATTAAGGAAACAAGTGAGGGCCTTAAGTAAAAAAGAAAACAAATGAGACCTTGCCACAAACAAATAAACCCACACAAAAAAACAAACAAACAAACCGGAAATGCTAACAACAACTGCAAGGCATGAATTTACTGCATCATAAATACATGAATACTAAGCTATAATAGCAACAGGGGTACAATGCCTTTTCATTTTAGGGGACTCATCCATATAGTATCCAGTTTTATTCATGAATTCCAGTTGTGCAGCATCTTGCACAATCATTATCAATGTGCACACTGTTCTCCATGGCAGATGGACTGCATGTGTCTCTAAAAATGCCAGACCCACTCATCCCCCAGTCATTCACACTGCACTTAAGGCCACTCCAGTAGCCTTTGAGATGATGGGCAAGGAGACATCAATGGGCCCTTTTGAAAAAAAGAACTCCAGAATGCTGAATAGAACACAGTCTTCTTACATATATGACTAACAGCATGATCCTTAGTAAGTTCAGCTGAATGCACTGGCATATCTGTAGAGTAGGATTGTACTTTAACTTGTAGGTTAAAGAAGAGCTGCAACTTCCAGCATCCTTCCTATGCTATGCTAGCTAGCACTGATGGGAGCTGCAGGCCATGGAGGGCCACAGGTTACCCAGCCCAGAGCACAGCATTACATCCTAAACATTAATCTTAGAAAGCATGTACTTACTGATCTGCAATCCACCACTTTCCTTAATTATGTGAATAAATGAACCAACAATTCTGCAAATATTCATTACAATCCCCATCTGATGTACAGGAAACGCTTGCATATTCTTATGCTTATTCAGAAAATCCATCCCTCCTTTTATACTTGAGTGAAACAAACTTTCAAGGTATTCCATATCACTCTGTGCTATTATTTCAGAAAAGCCTTCTAGCCATGTTTTAACATATGGCTCCCATCCTAGATCAACTGGGTCCTGCAAATGAATAGAATGAAAGAACAGATATTCAGAAATACACTTGTGCCATGTGTATATGTTCTATGTATTTTGAAAATCATTTGCAACATAGGAAGTACAGCACATTTCCCCTATATGACTATTTCCTATTGACTATCCATGTGCAAAAAGTTGTGTACTACAGTTCAGGGGTTAATTCTCCCCTTGCCTATAGCCTTTCCGTCATGCTCTTCAAATCTGAAGAAGGGTCCCTCACGTTTCTGCAACTATTCCAACTTCCTACTGAGGGTATCAGTCTGACAGTTCCAGGTGTACAAGACATACAGGACACACAGAGTAAAGCAAAAAAGAAAAAAAACCCAAATGCTTCACCCTGGCTGATGTGTGATGCTCAGGGTTAAAGTGCTCAGCCCTATCTGTTCAAGGATGCCCTTCCAAATAGCACCAAAGGCAGTAGCCTTGACTGCCAGACTTTTCTCTAAATTGCATAATTTAGTGCAGCAGAGGCCAATTTTCATGAAAAAAAGACAGGGATGTCTCGTGTATGCTCTGGCTGGTGCAAAATAGCCCTGATGGTCACTTCAGAGTCATGAGATACAACAGTGAATAGATTGGGTATATGCAAGTAAAGAAGTTATGCGGAATTGCTTCTGGGGAAGGTCAACTTCAACATCCCACACACTGAACCAGAGCATTGCAATGTCTATAATCTGTATTTTAAAGAATGGCAACATGTAGGATTACTCTTATTATTTTGATGCAAGATTGTATGTAAGATTATAATTACTAAATTCGCTGTTTCATGGAATAGCAAGTACTGAATTCACAGTCTATACATTCACATTTATACATTCAAGAGGTAAGTCAGAAATTGAAGACAAGTGAAAGCAAGGATAACAAGACTTAAAGCCAGGAGCTTTTGGCTCATTCCCTTTCAGTGGATAATCGTAAGGTTGCTATAAATGGATTGAGTTCACTGTTCCAGAAAGGTCTGTTGCACCTTAGTCTAATAATATTATTCCAAAATAAACAGCCTATGTTGTCAGATTAACAGTTATTCTTAGTAGCTAAATGCACACACAACACTTTAAAGGAAAAGGGAGACACAGCAAAAGACCATGAAATGTTATAGGCAACAGTAGGCCTGTCACAGCTTTATGCAGAGTCCAAATATATATTAGGAAAAAATATTAACTATGCTGATAATATCCAACATAAAGGACAATAAATCCTCCTGACTCTATGCTCACAAATATTTATTATGGGGTATATCTATTAACTGTATCCAAATATATTATTTCCTCTGAAATTGAACTGTTACACTTTTTTAAAAAATTAGTAACACATATAATTAGCAGGCATTTTTTTATTTATTTATTTTTATTTATATTGCAATTTATATCCTGCCTTTTTCCTACAAAGGGCTCAAGGCAGCTCACATCATTCTCCTCCTCCATCTTATCCCCACAACAACAACCCTGTGAGGTAGGTTGGGCTGAGAGTCTGTGACTGACCCAAAGTCACTCAGTTGGCTCCATGGCTGAGCGGGGACTAGAACCCAGGTCATCTGAGTCCCAGTCCCATGCTCTTAACCACTACACCACACTGGCTCTAATTAATTTAATTAACTTGGCATGTTTGCTGAGAATGTTGAATGAAAAGACCAAGTGAGGTCTGTGGACACCAGACATCATTTTGGCTCCCACTGAAGTCCCTGACTTATCCTTTATTGCTGTTATGCACCGTCTAGATGTCTCCAACTTATGGCAACTGTATGAATAAAAGTCATCCATATTGTCCTATCCATGGCAGCTCTGTTGGCTCCTGTTATGGATTCAATTAATCTTTAATTTGGTCTTCCTTTCCCACTTCTGCCTTCAACTTTCCCTAGCATGATTGTTTTCTCTTGTCTTCACATGATGTGAGCAAACCCACTTGTTTGTCTTTCTGTCAGTCCAGGATATTGGCAAAACTCTCCTCCAAAACATGTTTCAAACACATCCTTTTCTTCCTGTCAGCTTTCTTCACTGTCCAACTTTCATACCCTTACATAGTAATTGGGAATACTGTGCTGTCCTGGCCTTTGTCTCCAATGAAATCCTCCTACCGTTTTTAAGAACAACAGCAGCAACCAGGTTTCTTGCTGGCTCCTGGGATGGCTTCAAAGCAAAGTGACGCCCTCCAGCCACTTGCATCTTCTTTTCCCAGGGAAGCCGCTGGGCGACACCTGGGGTCAGAGACTTCTTAGGTGATAGAAGTGGCAGTTGCTGCAGGCTGCTACTTTCCTCTGACGTGTGCCCATTTGGTGGTGGTGCACAAGAAATTCTCTCAAATTGCCAAAAAATCCCACACACCCCAAGGTGTCTGTGAAAAATAATCAGGTAACTAAGGAGCATAAATAGTCTTTTTTTTTTTTAAAGATACTGACCACATAAACCATGGCACATCTACTAACAGTAGCAGGGCTGGCCTGAGAGAGGCTGTCCACCTCAAATACCATTCTGATTCCTGGTGATAAATAGATTCTTTCACCATTAGCAAGACACAACATTCTGGTGTCATCTAGCACGGAATTTAAATTTTCTATCCAAGATGGATCTACTGGCCCATCCAGGATAATCCATTGCCAGTCAGTGATGGCTTCATCTAAAACAAATAAGCAAACAAACACACACACACGTGTACACACACACTTGTTAGAATTTCCAGCAATGTGTGTCAAGAAAGAAACAGAATAAGAAAACTGTAAAAGAAAACAATTTAAAAGAAAGTTAAAAACTTTTTAAAGGTTCATGCAAGTAATTTATTACTCTGGGAAATTATCTTCTAAAATTTACTCTCAAATTAGCTGATAATTAATTTGGAGGAGAAATTATAATGTCATATATAATAGGATATAACATTCATAGTATAATAACTTTTGGACAAAGGAATCCTAAGTTGGTGTGGTGATGAGACTCATAATGGGACCACTGCTGGAAACCCCTGTCAGAGTATAAGCAGCCAAGAGGGAAGTGAGGAACAAGTTTGCAGCAGTTTTTCTTCTGGTAGTTCCCACTGAAAAAAACACTTCCTATTTAAACAACAGTTGCTACAAACCTGCTAGCAGATTAATTTCTTTATATCAAATATCAGAAACAGCGAATATGAGCTTTGGCTCTTATTTGAAACTGTGTGCAGAGCCAAAGAACTAGTAGATAATTAGTAGCAACATTAATTTTATAGCCAGTTGATAATCTAATCTTGCACACCATAAATTGATTTTATCACTTTTATTCATGCTGAAATGTATCCGAGGAACAGCAGCTCTTCTGAGTTCAAATGACCTATGGTGTATGACATTATATTTCATAAAGAATTGTAGGAAAGCATGCTCCATGACTGAATAACTACTAAAATATTAAAATATTGCATAACTTGGACCTAAACAAAGAGAAGATAAGGTTATATAAGCCATACTTGTATTTTCTGTTGGTTGTGTTTCATCAGTTAGGATTGCATCAGCTGTAGTCACTGTGTTCAGCTACAAAAGAAAAGTTGCAACTAATTACACTGAATATTATTTGACAAAATAAATTTGAGAATTTATATACCAAGTTGATAATTTCAAAAGTAAACACAATGCTTGTTTTTCTTTTCCTAGACAAATCAAGTATATTTACAATACCATATTTTCAACTAATGTGGCCTATTTCTGGGAGGCTCCCTGACTATCATTTTTTGTTGCTATGTGCCGTCAAGTCATCTCCAGCTTCTGGCAATCCTATAAATTAAAGCTCAAATGTCCTATCCATAACAGACTTGTGCAGCTCTTGTAAATTCCAGGCTCTGGCTACCTTTATGGAGTCAATCCATCTGAAACTGACAGGTACATGAAATTCCTTGATTTTCTGATAAATATGATTAACCACAGAAAAGTCTAATATAAAGAAGAAGAAAAAAACCAAAAGGTTACGGAATGCTTCTACACAACTGACTATAGAACTGGATTCAAAGAATGCTTCTCAATGGCACCTTCTCAAACTGGGGAGAGGTAACCAGCAAGATACCATAGGGCTCAGTCCTGTGCTCTTCATAGTTATTTATGACTTGGGCAAGCAGGTGCTGGGAACCCTGATCAAATCTGCAGATGGCCCAAAGGAGTAACTAATACCACGGAAGACAGAAACAAAATTCAAAGGGATCTTGATAGCCTGGAGTGATGGGCTGAAAGCAACAGAATGAAATTCAATAAGGACAACTGCCAAGTTCTATGTCTACAGCTGCAAAAAAAAAAAAAAAAAAAAAGGCATATGCTATAGGGGCCTACATTAATCAAAGCATAGGTTCAAAATCACATGAGGTACAAGCTCCCCTCTTTTTGGCACTAGTTAGGCTCCATCTTGAGTATTGTTTCCAGTTCTGGGCACCACACTTCAAGAGAGTTGCAGAAAATTTGGAAAAAGTTCAGAGGCAGGCAATAGAGATGATCAGAGGACTGGAAACCATGCACTATGAGAAGCGATTGAAATAACTGGACATCTTTAGCCTGGAGAAGAGAAAAATATATGATAGCATTTTCCAACAGTCAGTTTCCAGGTTCCAAATGAGTTCTGTTCTTGAGAATGTCTTTAAGCCAAATTTGTTCAATAACTGAACTCGGGTTCCATCAGGTATTGGTCCAAGAGTTGTTAAGTGAAGGTGACCTGGCCTAATCTGCGGTGCTGCGACCTTCTTCTTCTCTAGAATCTGATTTGTTAGAATTATTTATAAAATATATTAAATGCATAACTTTGTTTTCTCAGTGCAGTGGGTTGACTCTTTTTTACCTCAAGCAATCCCCTATTCTGAAAAGAAATTGAGTAAGGATTAAAGATGGCTCCCTGGCATCAAACCAGGTCTGCTTACTTGCTTCTGATGGTCTATTCTCTTATCTTTCTCAATGTATAATGTTGAGTCACTTCACAACTATTTCTTACCTCTGTTTTAAAATCTTTATTTTTCTATCATAGTACACTGCTAAATGAGTCAGAATACTGCATTAGCTTTACTCTATTGCAGTATTTACTCTTTACAGAATTTGCAATTCTAGATCACGAAACCAAGAAACAAACCCAGAAATTCCAAAATTTCTATAGTGTAACACAGAAGTCTGCACAGTGTGATACAAAACATCAATGCCATTATAATTACAAAAATGTTGAACTCACAGTGTACAAGTCTTGCATTTCAGAATTTGTACCAATGCCTGGTTCTTTCTTTTTAGGCTTTTTGCCTGCAAGTCGGGCAAACGTTCGAACTGCTGATGATAACAGACCATCTGACCATTCCATGGTGCTAGTATTTGTCTCTCCAAAAAGTTCACCAAGAGTAACACACTTTGGATTTATAACAAAAGTGTCCACTTTGCCTTTCTTTAAAGAATTCTGAGAAGAACATACACCCCCACATACATAATGATTATTTTTCATCAACAATGATTACTGTCGTTTTTATATTAATACAAACATTAAAAAAACAAATCAATAAGGTGAAGCCATTTCTGTTGTGCATGCTCTGTCACTAATTGCTTTAATTTGGGGAGAAAACACTGATTACATCCTTACTGAATAGATAGAGTAGAGCTAGCTATTGAGTAGAGCTAGCAATTGAATTATTTATACAAAAAGATTCTGGAAATTCCCCAGATTTGTACCAAAGCCATTTGGGATGGATTTCATAAACACTGCTCTTTACTAATGTAATATTTATTAAATTCATAAAGCTCGTGTTAATCAAATTGTCAAAATCCATATAGAAAAAACTAAATGGATAAGCTGAAACAGTTTGCCCAATCCTCCATCCAATTTGCAGGCAAATGGAATTCCATTTTTGGAGGAAGGATGTATAATTGCAGCAGGAGGGGCATCAAACTTCTCTATCTTGTTTTCTTTTTTCTTTTGATTTGACATTTTTTAAAGCTGCCACTACAGTATCAATGACAATGCACAATGGAGCTCTGAAAATTGTGGCTCAGAACTGTTCTCCTACTTCTGTGTTACTGAAGCTGCTGGCTTTAAAACAGGCAAAGAGAGAGAGGTCTTTCTGTAAGAGGCTTTTATCCTGTCACCTTACCAAGGTTTTTGCTTCCAAATTCTTTGCCAGATTAAGATCTGTTCCTTTATATATACATTTCCTCCAGGAATTTTCTTTCTCTGCCTTTCTATATTTCCATTTCACAACCACTAGCTGGCATTCTAGTATAGCAGAATGTTGTGTGCAAACATTGCAGACTTTTCATGCTGCCATTCCCAGTAATGTCAGATTTTCTTCCATGTTAAAAAAGGGGGGAAATGGAAATGGATGCAAAGAATGGGAGAGACCTTGGAGGATAATCATGCTATGCAAATACCCACAAGTCACTGTGAGTGAAGAATCATGCGTGCAGAACAAATGGCTTCTACAGAAAGTCTCTTGAAGAGAAAGAAATCAGAAAGAAGAATGGGAGGTGGAACAGGTAAAACACACAGCAGCAATTGTAAATCTCTTCCTCTCTCTGAATGAATGAATGAATGAATGAATCCATTTGGCCCCCATAAATCATTTTGCCTGCCTCCTTTTGCATTACTTCATGGATTCAGCTGATATTCTGTCCCCATAAAATGTCTTAAATAGGCGCTCAATAGCAAATGTAAGAATAAAAATGCTGTTTCTACAGCATATAAAAGGATCCTATGTGACTGTGTAACCCCTATGAAGCATGTTATTTTGTGTGTATATAGAAAAAATATAGGCAACTATACCTAGTAGGAATTTGCTCAAAATTTGAAGGGCTCAACACGGGAAATAATAAATGGGCAGAACTGCACCATAAATATATTTCTTAAATTTAGGATTCCTTGCTTGCTGCACTTTCTGAATAAGTTTCTACACTTATCATACTCTCCCATATTGTATCAACCCATTGCACTTTAGTTGGTTGCTTTGGACACTCTTAATTACACACTATACATGGCTTTGCAGGTGTACACAATAGGGTAAGGAGGTTTCTATGCAGGCATCCAGGATCTTTGGGTTCAAAAATATTCTCCCATGTCCTAAAATATCCTTCTCACCAAGTCAGTTTATCTGGAATACAAGACTGCTCTCTTAAACTACTTGTTAAAAATAGGATAATTTTTCATAGCAAAATATATTTGAATGATAAATTTAAAAATGACATGGGAAAGCAATTGGGGTTATCTCACTACTACGGCAATAACCAACTGTGTTATTTCATACTCGTCAGACATGAATACATACTAAATATATCAATGAACAGCAGTCTTAAAAACAGATCTAGATTTTAATAAATAAAATATAAATATATAATATATATAACTCCATACCAGAACAACATCAATTTTTGTACCACTGTCCATTTCCATCAGTGGTAAGACCATCAAGGCTTTTTCTAAGATTGATCTAATTGTAGTCTTCCCTCCACCTGTAGGACCTACTAGCATCACACCAACACAAGCCTGCAAAAACACTTTAAAAGATTATGTCTTGCATATTAAAATTTCTTTGGGCACAATCATAGTCAGATAAAAAATGACTGAGTTCCACATAAAAACTACTACAATTCTCAACATTCTGGAATGCTGGGAATTAATAGGACAGATTTTTCTATATGTATTTCTAAGAACATTAATCCATCTCTTACAACATGTACATTTCTATACTGTACAGGAGTTTCCTTTTCCTTTGTTCACCATATCAGTTAGTACAATTTTTACTGCAGTTTATTGAATTACATCTAATGGCTATAATATAAGAGTTCTCTGGGAAACACTGAGTTGTCCAGAATATTTAAATCCCATAACACTTTAGAGCTAATGCTTTGTTTATTATTATTTATTATTTCAATTTGTATGCTACTACAATAGCATATATCTGGGCTCTCTGCGCAGCTCACAATATGAAAACAATTTATCACAGGATAAGCTGTACTTACCACAATTTGGTTGTAAAACTGAATAACCTTCGCTATCTGACTTTCCCATGGCTGCAAACCTAACAGCTGTATTGCAAGAGATATTGCGCCCTAAAGTTTAAAAACATCTATTGTTAGAACTATAATAATACTTCAAGAATAGGAGCAAAAAAAATTGTACCTTATATTTTGCTAAGAAAGATTCATTGGCCTGATTCGCACAATGCAATAACCCTCAACAATCCAAATCCTGAGTGGTTTCTGCAGGGTGGTTTATTTTTAATGAACAAGTTGACCCATGGCTTGTTTTAGGGTTCCTTCTACCAATAATGGCTTGTTCTATTCTCCAAGCTTGACAGGGTGATTTTATACGAAACAGTTGCTAGAAATGGTTACAGAACCTCTTGGCAAGAGCAGAAAAAGTTCACTTTCATAGTCTTGCCAGTGAATTACCTTCCACCAGTGTCAACACTGCACTTTGGAACAACCATCATTAGTTCCTTGGCTTTTTACTTTGACCAGGCAAGACTACACATACTGGATAGCCACAAGAGTGCACTTGCATACTTGCAAAAAAGGGTCAAAATTATCTTTTAAAAATTGTGCCATTTTCAGAGGCTGAAAAATGTAACTCTAATTGTGCTTTTTAAGGCTCTGATTTTGATTTGATTTGATTTTTATGGAAGCAGATGAAAAAGTAGTGGCAAATGGAGTAGGAAGGGCAGACAAAATCGGTTTTGCTATAAAGGACACTGGGATCTTGTCTGAAGAAGGACACCAGGCCATGGCAAATCCAATTAGCACTGTGGGTTTTTCAGTCACACACAGCCCACCAAAGCTTAGTGTGAAGTGCAAACATGCCTGCTTTCTTTGGTAGTGAACCAAACCACCAAACTCATAACCACAGCTGAAGATACCACTGCCCCTCACCACGGGTGACTTTCACTGCCCTCATTCAGGGATTTGAATATGCTCCCTTGCTGTGAAAATAACTAAAATCAAATTTCAACTGTTGATGGTTTTCTTCTTACCCCTTAGATATCATCACATTTCTATCTAAAATATTATTTTTTGAATGATCACATTTGGGCTGGGTAAAAATGCATATTTCATTACCTCTAGTCGCTTGAGGCTAACTTTTGGAACTCTCATCTCTGGAAACAGATCTTTCATAATGTCCTCAAAAAGTAAAACATCCTCAGCAAGAAATTTTGGTAAATTTACTTCTTTCAGCACACTGAACATGATGAAAATTTCTTCTACTGCAGAAAACTTTTTTTTCTTATTTCTACATAAATTACAAAGACATACAAAACACATACTGTATTACTTATTCTTTTGATTTAAAGAGACAAGATATTTTTTAATTGTCTTTTGATGCATGGAACCTACTGCATATTTTAAAGCAAATATTTTTCAAGGTATTTATTGGAGCTTATAATGCTCTCTAACCTTAAGTTTGTTGTTGTTGTTAGTAGCAAAGTCATGTCCGACCCATCGCAACCCCATGGACAACATTCCTCCAGGCCTTCCTGTCTTCCACCATCTGCCGGAGTCTACTTAAGCTCACACCAACTGCTTCAGTGACTCTATCTAGCCACCTCATTCTCTGCTGTCCCCTTCTTCTTTTGCCATCTATTGTTCCCAGCATTAGGCTCTTCTCCAGGGAGTCCTTCCTTCTGGCCAAAGTATTTGAGTTTCATCTTCAGTATCTGGCCTTCTAAATAGCAGTCAGGGTTGATCTCCTCTAGGACTGACTGGTTTGATCACCTTGTGGTCCAGGGGACTCGCAGGAGTTTCCTCCAGCACCACAATTCAAAGGCCTCAATCCTTTGGCGCTCAGCCTTCCTTATGGTCCAGCTTTCACAGCCATACATTGCAACTGGGAAAACCATAGCCTTGACTATACGCACTTTTGTTGGCAGGGTGATGTCTCTGCTTTTTAGTATGCTGTCTAGATTTGTCATAGCTTTCCTCCCAAGGAGCAAGCGTCTTTTAATTTCTTGGCTGCAGTCCCCATCTGCGGTGATCTTGGAGCCCAGGAAAATAAAATCTGTCACTACCTCCATTTCTTCCCCATCTATTTGCCAGGAAGTGAGAGGACCGGATGCCATGATCTTAGTTTTCTTAATGTTGAGTTTCAAGTCAATTTTTGCACTCTCTTCCTTCACCTGCATCAAGAGGCTCTTTAGTTCCTCTTCACTTTCTGCCATGAGAATGGTATCATCTGCATATCTGAAGTTGTTGATATTTCTCCCAGCAAGCTTAATTCCAACTGGTGATTCATCTAGCCCACCTTTCTCATGATGTGCTCTGCATAAAAGTTAAATAGGCAGGGCAACAGTATACAGCCTTGCCGAACTCCTTTCTCAATTTTGAACCAATCAGTGGTTCCATGTCCAGTTCTCACTGTTGCTTCTTGACCCGCATATAGGTTTCTCCAGAGACAAATAAGATGGTCTGGTATTCCCATCTCTTTAAGAACTTGCTACAATTTGTTGTGATCCACACAATCAAAGGCTTTAGCATAGTCAATGAAGCAGAAGTAGATGTTTTTCTGAAATTCCCTAGCTTTCTCCATGATCCAGCGTATGTTGGCAATTTGATCTCTAGTTCCTCTCCCTCTTCAAAATCCTGCCTGTACTTCTGGTAGTTCTCGGTCCACATACTGCTGGAGCCTAGCTTGTAGGATTTTGAGCTTCACTTTCCTGGCATGTGAAATGAGTGCAATGGTGTGGTAGTTTGAGCATTCTTTGGCATTGCCCTTCTTTGGGATCAGAATGTAAACTGACCTTTTCCAATCCTGTAGCCACTGCTGAGTTTTCCAAATTTGCTGGCATATTGAGTGTAGCACTTTTACTGCATCGTCTTTTAAGATTTTGAATAGCTCAGCTGGAATGCTGTCACCTCCACTAGCTTTGTTGTTGCTCAGACTTCCTAAGGCCCATTAGACTTCACATTCCAGGATGTCTGGCTCGAGGTCAGTGACCACCCCATCGTGGTTATCAGGGACGTTAAGCTCTTTCTTGTATAGTTCCTCTGTGTAATCTTGCCACCTCTTCTTAATCTCTTCTGCCTCTGTTAGGTCCCTGCCATTTTGGTCCTTTATCATGCCCATCTTTGCATGAAATGTTCCCTTCACATCTCCAATTTTCTTGAAGAGATCTCTGGTCCTCCCTAGTCTATTGTTTTCTTCTATTTCTCTGCACTGTTCATTTAAGAAGGCATTCTTATCTCTTCTAGCTATTCTCTGGAATTCTGCATTCAATTGGGTGTATCGTTCTCTTTCTCCCTTGCCTTTTGCTTCCCTTCTTTCCTTAGCTATTTGTAAATCTTCCTCAGACAGCCATTTTGCTTTCTTGCATTTCTTTTTCTTTGGGATGGTTTTAGTTGCCACCTCTTGCACAATGTTGTGAACCTCTGTCCATAATTCTTCAGGTACTCTGTCTATCAGATCTAATTCCTTAAATCTATTTGTCACTTCTACTGTATATTCATCAGCGATATGATTTAAGTCATACCTGAGTGGCCTAGTGTTTTCCCCTACTTTCAGTTTAAGCCTAAATTTTGCAACAAGAAGCTCATGATCTGAGCCACAGTCAGCTCCTGGTCTAGTTTTTACTGACTGTATAGAGTTTCTCCATCTTTGGCTGCAGAGCCCATAGTCAATCTGATTTCTGTGTTGACAGTCTGGTGATGTCCATGTGTAGAGTCGTCTCTTGGGTTGTTGGAAAAGAGTGTTTGCTATGACCATCGTATTCTCTTGACAAAATTCTACCAGCCTGTGCCCTGCTTCATTTTGTATTCCAAGGCCAAACTTGCCTGTTATTCCAGTTATCTTTTGGCTAATGCTAAAGTGGGATTTTGCATTCCAATCCCCCATGATGATAAGGACATCATTTTTGGGTGTTAATTCTAGAAGGTGTTGTAGGCCCTCATACAACCGATCAACTTCAGCCTCTTCAGCACCAGTGGTTGGGGCATAGGCCTGGATGTTGAATGAGTTAAGTTATCCCAAACCTAACCCTTGTTATGCAAAATAAAATATAAAGTTAAAAGTAATCCCCCTATGCTTAGTTCTGGCCATAAAATGCTAAAGGTCTAACACTCTTGACTACATATGCTCAGACTAAGGTCCACACATAATGAGTTAGTAAGAGATCCATGGCTGGATTTCCTGCATTGTTTTGATCAAAGCATAACATGTTGCTCATATATTTCTTCCACAAAGAAAAGAATGTGCATGTGTGACTGTGTGTGAACTCTTCAGACTGAAAATTTTATTTTGTTCTTTTCCTATGCAGAGCAGAAGTTTCCCCAGGAGCTATAAGCAATGCTCAGGTTTCGGATTAGAAGCAGATACAGGCCCAGGTCCAATTACTGTCCAGTTAGTGTTAGGAACATGATGTCAGACTGCAGCTCCCTCCCTGCACTCCAGATGTATTTTGTGCTACTGTTCACCTGAGCTGAGCCACAGAACCTGCTTTATTTCTAGAAACTCAGTAGCAAGGCTACTGAAATTGCTCATGCCAAAGTTTTGTAGAATAGACAGGGGTGCTGAAAACCCTTGGAACTGTTTGATGGTGGCGGTAGGTTGACTGTGCTTGTACTCGGGGAAAACTCTTCAGAGCAATGGCTCTGGGCAGGCATGAAAACTGTACAGAAGAATGAAACTAGGGCTTTGGGGAAAGCCAGTTACTTTCATTTCTGTGCAAGAGCAGCTTTTCCATTAAATAATTGAACATCACCAACATTTGGCACAGCACTAGTTCTATGTCTCCACAATTTCCCATCTTTATGTGGTTTGTTCTATTTGTCTTACTTTTTGCCAAAGAGTCTCATGCTAGTCTCATGTAAAGTTAAAATTATCCCCCATCATGGCAGAACTGTATTTTGGATTTGATGTTTTCCAAAATGTCTTCTTCAAACAGGAATACAATTGTGTTGGCACTGACTGCAGATCTTTCGCCATTAAAGGGTGGTGCTAAAAGTGTTGTACTGGGACTATGGCATGCTCAGTACATCATCTTCTATGCAGAGGTCATCAATGCTCAGGAAATGCCCCAGTTATGCAGATAAACTTACTGTGTTTTTAACTCCTGTCTCTTCTGACCAGCTCTTAGCAGCACAGTTTTGATGGCTCTCATGCCAAAATCATAATGATCCTAGAAATCATACAATAAGACCATTATTTCTCCCTGTAAGCAACTTCCTTCAACTGTCTCTATTCTGGTCAGTAGGCCACAGATTTCTCTAAATTCTGGCAAACTTACAAACAGAACATCCTTTTCTTATTCTCCCCAGTTGATCAGTTCCAGATGTGATATCTAAATTAAGCTGTAGCAACTAAACACAAACCAATCCACATCCTTACATCCTATGGATTAACAATAACAAATGGCCCAGTCTCTGCGGCATCCAATTAAAAAAACCATAGGAAGTGTTATGGATTTCTGGGCTGCAGACAATGCCTTCGTGTTGCCTGAATAATGCACTTTTCATCCAGAGTAAACCTTATCATGCTGTGCATACTGTCTCCCCTCTCTCTGCACTGTCACCATCTAAATCACAACCGCTGTTAGCCTCACCCATTTTTTCCACTCTGTATTTCTTTCTTTTCTCTGTGCAGCACCACAGGACATGATTCCCCCTTCTCTTTTCAACTGTTTCAATGGCCACTTCTTGCTGCAGCCCAATCACTGTGATGGTTTTCTGTATGTTCTAAAGTATGTTCTTATATCAGAGGCCTTGAATTCTTCTGGTCAAGCTTTCATGGTATACTGTTTTTCCTTGCCTACTGCCTTTCCTTTCATACCCTAACAATATTGTCCTTATCTTAAGTATCCTCAGAGTTTTATACCACTGTATAAATGTGAAGACTGAATGGAGGTTGGCTGTGCTGGAATTGCTAAGAAAAAGAAACTGGTGAGAACTGGTTATCTTAAATGATAGGCTGGGAACTCTCCAGTCGATGCCTCCTCTTGAGAGAGCTGGCTGAATAAAGATGTAAGTGCACAATTCTCCCAAACTCTAGAAACAACATTCGATCAGATGCTACAGCCTGTACAGTTTCTGTCCCTGAGAATACTCCAAGAAACCTTAAATACAAAACTGGTATTACTTGGATTCAATCCGGCAGCTTGTGCCCAGGAAAAAGGGTGGTAAAATATAAGAGGGGCTGGACAGCTGATCTCCTGATAGCTTGGGAAAGGATGCAGAACTTAGTAGAGGTGGGGGAGACAGCATCTTTGGGTGTCTGGATCGGCATGACCTGTGACTGGGGTGACGTGTGGATAATGTGGTGAGATAAGTGAGTCAGTTTCCATCCAGTCTAATTTTCAATACAATTAATACAATTTGCATTGTTATATCTTGTTCTTTTTTTCACTAGATTGTTTACTATGTCATGTTTTATTTTTTTGCTGTTTGCTGCTAGTAACTTTTTGCTTATTCACTTGCTCATGGACACTTCGAAAACAAAGAAATGCATTGGATACCCACCAATCCCACCAAAGCTAACATGTTTAACACAGAGGCTGTGGGGTGGCGGGGATATGATGAAGACGAAATCATTGCTATGCTGAAAAATATATTGTTGGAGATATGTCAAGCTGAAGGAGGTATCTCAGCAGTCTAAGAAGATGGGACAGCTCTCAGTCTCAGTCAAAACACTACATGGATCTGTGGATTCAACTGATGTACAAAGATGATGGACACAGAAGCTGCACATTTGTAAGACATTGCTCTTCTGCGTGGTTTGCAATGGCAGCTTCCCATAATACAATTTCAGCTCATGTTTCACTTTTGGAAGCTGCTCAAGAAGAGCTAACTTAGCCTGTGTGAATAGCTCCAGAGGATTTGTTGATTAATTATGTTATAAGTAATTTTATTTCCATATAGACCAATAGCTGAAGTTTGCTATCTCTCATCCATTCTGTTGTCACAGACAGACAATAGTTTAGCACAACCACAATCTCGTCTGCTGAAGACGGAAAGGAGAAATAGCCTATATGTCATCAGTATACTGATGATAATGCACTGCAAAACTCTGGATAAAACACTCCACAGTCTTATATAGATGTTAAATATGCTTGAGCATAACTGAAGACAGAGAGAGCCATATCTTATTAGGTTGTAAAGCAACTTGCTAAGGCATTGCCATCCTTCATCTCTGGACATGCAAAGTCCAAAACAGAGCACTCCATGTAGGCAGCTCCCCTACTGACACAAAAATTGGTGATGTTTCCCTCTACCTGTTTTGCAAAATCAGTGCCTGCAGGGGCTTAATGAGTCCTGCCTGAGAAGAAAGTCAGAGTGCAATATAGTTGAATAATAAAAAATCAAATATTTGCCATATTTTACCTGCTGTGACAGTTGCTTGCTACAAAGATGATAAAGATTTACAATCTTTCCCGAGAGTGTTCTTGCTGATTTGAAACCTTCTGAAAACAGCATTATTTCAGCAATGAGTTCATAGTCCGGGACCATCATTGAGACAGGGCGGAATAATGATTTTAAGTTGTCTGGGAGTTCTACACGTCCTTTGTAACTTAAGAGGAAAAAAGGAAAGTCATCAGGTCTATTTTTGAAATTAGAAATTAGGAGCACATAAAAGAATTAGCTTTAATATTTCCAAAAAATAGAAACAACTGACATCCAGGCACACTATTGCATATCAGTGTAGGGACATGACACCAGCAATATAGCTCTGGGAGATGACTGTATGGACCATTAGCACTGTATGTGTATGAGATCTATTGTTAAGGGAAAATGAATGAGAATTTATGTGCCAGTGAAAATTGACCTAATGTTCTAATTGAACTATTGTTCTAAAAATGACTCTTGAGATAGGCCCTGAAGGCAAAATGGCTGTTTCATGAAGTAAAATCCAGATGGAGCTGTAGGCTAGTGAGAGTGCACACACCATGTGTGTAGAAGGTCCTGAGTTCAGTTCCTGATATCCACAGTTAGGGCTGCAAAAGATTTCTTCTTCCAACATCGACAGTCAGTTTTGGTAGTGCTGAACTATATGGACCAATATTTATACCAAAAATGGTTTTGCTAGCTCTGATAGTGCCTATTATTACTTACCCAGGATTCATGGTAATAAAGATTGCACAGAATGGTTTCAGCCGGATTTCTTTTCCTTCTAGAATAAATCTAGGACAGATTAGTTAATTGAAGATATATTTTTCTGAAGTTAGAAAATGGATCATATTATCACTAAAACTTCTGTACTAAAACTATTTAATCTGTTTTTGAATTCAGCTCATGTGTTACTGCATAGCTGAGGTTTACAGGGCATTGTATATAGATACAAAATAGAACACAATAAAATCAAATCTAGCAACAAACAAACAAAAAACCAGTCCCCCTCACTATACAGACTTTAAATAACAAAGACCAAAAAATAAAAAACAAAAATATTTTGTTTGGATTAGATCTGGAAGGATTTTTTTTTTAAATCCACAACAGTTAAGAACACTTCTAAAATTGTAGCTTTAAGATACACCTGGACAATAAACTTTATACCAAGGTTCGTAGCATGCCCACCTGCCACCTGCCCACCCCCAATTCTGTAGTCTCTGACCGAGTCTGATTCAGAGTTGGAAAGATCTGATTTAGGGCCTGGTCAAGTTTTGAACTGTCAAGATGCTGGCAATGTGTCTCTTCCTGGTTTCATCGTGCACTGAAATAAGGGGAAAGCTGCTACTCCTGTTTCCCTCGGACCATCACTAGCTTGGGAAAGATCAGCTGGATTGCCACTACTTGAAGAACATTCCTTGATAAGGAGCAAGGCCAACAGCCTCCCCCAGATAGAACTGACAGCTGTAAAGGGAGGAGAGAAGGCAGTATATGAAATGCAGTTCTTGACTTAGGCTGGGATCTCCTGTAGGGTTAGGCTGACAAGCAAGGAACTTGATTCGCCTCACCGTTGCATGAAAGCTGCAGCAGTGGCACCACAACTTCTAGTTACAATGTTGTCAATCCCGAATATTCCCTTTATCGGACAATTCATGTACCCCAAACTTTTGCATGTTTTGAATCCTGTGCACTGGGATCCTGAGTTGGATTATACCGCTATACTTTAAGCTCTTTTTTCTGGCTCCTGCTCGGATAATCTGTCTGAAGGACTCAGATCCATGGACTCTGGTGAAGTGCTTATGAATCCTGTGTTAATAAAGGACTTCACCGTTTCTTTTACAAGTAGTTGCTTGCTGGTGCCAGGAGGAAGCTGAACTTGGAAGCTCTCGCCCTTCATATGCACAGGAAGACCTCATCCTGCAGTGCAGCATTGCTCCTATCAATCTCAGAGGTGGTACTGGGCTCCTTTTTCCCCACCACAGAACCCTGTACCCACATGCAATGAGTAGTCTGGCCATAAGGTATTATTTCTTTTTAAAAACAGTTTAAAATAAATACCTGACAGTCTGGCTATCTTTAGCTGCCTTGATTGCCTGAATCTGTGAAGCGATTGCAGAAAGGACTTCTATATCTATCCGATTGAATTCATCAAAACAACACCATGCTCCAGACTGGACCAGCCCACAGAACAATTTCCCCATCACCTAAAATATACATATTTTTTTCAGTAGCACCAAGTTAGGAAAATGAGAACATATGCACAAGAGATACTAATGATTTTGAAAATGGACTAATTTCTTTAAAGACAGGGAAAAATAAAGATGATTACTCAGATGATGAGATTTATTTGCTAAAACAAAAAACAGGCTTTTTAATTGTTAGTTTATTGTTTTTGTAAAACAGTTGTAATATACCTACATTCAGCTCAGTCAATGGAAAAAGAACTGGGTTAACATAATCTAATGGGTTAACTGGGTTAACATAATCTATCCTGAAAGCTATACAACTACTATGCATATTTAAATGTTTGAGTTGCATTACTATGCATACTGATTTCAGATTGCAAGTCTCAAATAATGGCACAAAGCCCTAGTAAATAAGCATTAGATTGCACAGTTGTTCCCTTTAGTGTTATTTGAATTTGGCCATGAATAGCTGAACTGCACATTTTGTTGGTTAATCAAGGAGAAAAATAAGATATAAAAGAAATAAATCAAACTGATTAAATAATCTCAGTCCTTACAAAAAATAATAATGCATGATGTTAATTTCCTGACAAGGAATGTATGATATAGTGTGCCCTCTTTCTGTGTGATCAAGTTTAGCTCCTGAAGTTTTAATCAAGCATTATAGTAGAAGTAGCTATTAACAGAGAGATTTATGGGATGTTGCACTGAGAGCTTTTCCTGAAATGCTAGAGGGGCATTCAGGGCCACAGTAGCAAAGAAGGTATTCGCCTTGGGTGTGTGAATTGTCTGCTTCTGGTATGATTGTCTTGAATCTGGTATGATGAATCTGGGTAGGAATCTCTTTAATCCAGATGATAGGTTGGTTTCAAAGTGTAGTTTCTAAACTTGCAGATGTGTTGTTTCTTGCTTCCTTACAGTCTTTCAGGTTTTTCTGTAATCGACTCCTTGGACTTGCAAGTCTTGCCTGGCTCCTCTTTCTCTTGGAGACTCAGTTGCAGGTCCTTTTGTACTACTGACCTTCAAGGTAATCTGCATGTCTTACAGGTTTCTTTAAATTGCTAACCACTCTCCTCTGATAAAGAATCACAGGCATAAACATGGGAGCGTCTAGGCTGAAGTTTCAGAGAGTTAGGAAGGTTAGCTTGTGGTTGAGCTCTCCATGCCCCTTCCTTGACACTGAGGCTGGATTTTAAGTCCAGTATTGGCCTTTATTTGTGGATGCAGCCACTTGTTTCTTTTGCCTTCACTATGGTTCTTCTAACTAGTATCACTTGGAATGGTCCTTTTTATCTGGATATAAGGAATTTCTTTTTTTGCAGGCCTTGGCATTGGAAAGGCAGCACAACCCCCCCCCCTTTTTTTTTGGAGGGGTGAAATGGGTTAAAGCACAATTTTATCTTGGACTCAGCAATTTATTCCAGTAGAAATCTGTTTTGTTTTGTTTTGTTTTTCTGGAGGGAAGAGGTTGCTAGCACATCACCTTGTTCTCTGATCTTATTTTCTACATGTTCAGAGGTTCCTTACAATGTAACTCAGCTGACTGTAGCTCTTCCACCTCTGAAGTCCTTGGCATTCAATCACAGACTGAGAACTTGGTATGGATCTTTCCACCAGGGCTGATGGGGATCTTTCCTCTGTTTTTACAAGAGGAAAACTCCAGGAAGAAGGTATTTTCCCTTTTTTGTCTTACATATTTGCCTGCATTGTAAGCCTCACAAACTGGGTACACACAACAATAGTTTTAAACTAAGAAACAAGACTTTGAAATTGACCTAGTCAGCCTTTCTGTCATCTGGATTAAAGAGATTCCTACTCAGATTCATTATACCAAATTGAAGAAGAACTTCAATTCCAGAAGCAGACATTTCACACAGCCTACCCTGCGGGCTAGAAAGAGTTGTGACTGCAGTCTGCACAGCAATAGCCAGATCCTGGTTTCAACTGCAGGGGTTCCTATTTGGTGTTTGTCTTCAGGGAATGGGAACTGAGTTGGTGTCAAATCACCACCTCACTGTCTAGGAGTCTCCACACCTGAAGTGATCTCAGCTTAGATCTTGAGCACTCCCAGGATTATTGCCCTGGAGAATTTCAACAACATTCATGCTGAAGCTGTCAGAATTACTATCAGCTCTGTAGGGAAGACACACCATCAGAAGCTTATAGATTTCTGTGTACCCTTGAAGAGTTTCCAGTTAGCCCTAGTCTCTGGAGATGACACAATTGGCCAAACCATCTATATTGGTCTTTCCCAGGAGCAATTTCTGGGATGTGGGTTTCTTAAGCAAAGGCATAGTAACCAGACAAAGTGAAATGACATTTCAAAAACAAGTTTAATGACATTTTTAAAATAACTTAACTTTCTAAACCTTAGATTAAATAAAATTGTGCACCATACCTTATCATCCAAGCCTTCAGAACAGTTAAAGGAAAGACAGAGTTTTCCCAAGGCCTTATAAAAGAAGACATACTTGGTTTAGAGCAAAAACAATTACATGCGTTTTATCTGACAAACCAGGAATGTAATAAGTGTTAAATGTGGAATAAGACCATATATTTTCAGTTTTAATTTGCCAGTTACCTTGAGTATGCCCTCAAAGCTGGCACTGGGGTAGGGCATTCTGGGAGGTAAGGGTAGAGTGGGATTCCTCTAGGAAATGATGTATCTAGAAGGCCTTCTCCCTCTCCTCCTCATAAACAGGTGCAAAAGATCTAAAGGGCCAAAACTAGCCCTCTGCATCTTCTGCAGGGCAGAGAAGCATGGACATGATCTTCCCCTTTCCACTTCTCCCACCCTTTATTTTTGTTGCTATATGCTGTCAAGCTTTCTATGACATATGGCAACCCTATGGATGGAAGCCCTCCAAAATGTCCTGTCCTTGATAGCCCTGCCCAGCTCTGGTCAACTCAAGGCTATGACTTCCTTTATGGAATTGATCCATCTCATAATAGGTCTTCTGTCTTCAACTTTTCCTAGCATTACTGTCTTCTCTAGTGAGTCTTGCCTTCACATGATGTGCCCAAAGTACAACAGTTTCAGTTTCGCTGTCCTTAATAAGATGTCTGTAATGCTCTGAGTTCAGAGGGCTAGGGACATCCCTGTTGGATTATGTCCAAAGACATAATCCTCTTCCTCCATCACAATATGTTAGCATTAAGAGCAGAGATCATAAGCCACAACACTATCTTGCCCGCTGCAGATTTAAAAACAAATCCTTACTGTTAGATATATGCAGAATGCACAGTTGCTAAAAAGAATTATATTTTGATATAAACTCCACACTTACCTTTGATAGATCTTTGACTGTTTCTGTTTTTCCTGTACCAGCTGGACCAGCAAGACAGCCTCCTAGATTTAGCTGTAGTGCTCCAGTGACAGTTAACCAACACCGATCTGTGAGCGGGGTGATAACCAAGCGTGGAGAACAGCCCAAATATTCATAACCATATTCAAAGGAGGCATAACCTTGAATGACCTTACATGGGCTGAGTTCATGCCATTCATAACGCAACTGCCTGTAATAAATAAATAAATAAAACCTTTTCTGTTAACATGTGCTGTAAACAGATTTTTAAAAATCAAAACAATAAGTGTACAAATCTTTAACATTATCAGTATGTATTGTGATTTTTCAATATTTATAAAATTGAAAGGCCAGCAATTCAACAAGAGCTGTGTTATATGTTAAAGTTAGTGAAATGATACAAACTCTAAACATAGGAGAACCAGTGTAGTATAGTGGCTAAGAGTTTGGGACTCAGGAGATCTCGGTTTTAGTTCCCACATGGCCATGCATTTCACTGGGTGACTTTGGGCCATTCACAGACTCTCAGCCCAATCTACTTCATGAGGCTGGTATTATGAAAATAAGACTGGGGGAGGGGAATCATGTAAGCCACCTTGAGTTCCTTGAAGGGAAAAAGGCAGGATATAAATATAACAAATAATTAATAAACATAATAAATAAATAATAAACTTAAAGAACAGATTCATCATGAGGAATATGCAAATGAAGCTGCCCAGGAATGAAAAGACACTGAACTATGGCCAATTTTGGCTCCATAAGATAGGATGCAACTTCTGTGCAGGACCTACTGCTCCAGACTCTTCTTTTAAGTTACAGTATGTTATTTAAAGACACACATGGACACAAAACAAATGGCTCAGAGACTGTCAACCATGACAAGTATTGTAGTGTTCATTTCCTAAGTGTTAGGAATTCCTAGCATACAGTGTAGAATGGTTATAATGAGAAGCTCGAAAGTTGCCAGGGAAGCTTGTCCTTGTCCAGGGTATGCTAGGAAATTTAGAAAACATCTGGATGCTGTAAATTGAACATGGTATTACCCAGTATGGAGTGGTATCTAGAAGGGAAGTGAGAATCTTATTACAGCCAACACATGTTGAAACTTCTCTTTAAAACCGTAAGACTATCTTTGAATTCTAACAGAGCTTGTAGGGCCATGTGTTATTTACCAGTAATCTAATTCCAGGCATAGGGTGAAACAAATGAGAGAGGTGAAGATAAGCTATAAAAATGAAATCTTACAATTTCTAAAATGTCATATTTAAAAGATTAACAGAAAATGAAGTGTGAATAATAATACACATGAAATGGAACAAACTGAAGAAAGTAAATAAGGAGAACCCAGAAGTCTAAAAGATGTGAAAGTGCAAAAACAAGTTTAAATATAATATAAGAGAATAGAGGGAATGAGAAGGAAGGATAAATTAGAACCATAGGAGAGTAATCTTTTGTGAGTGTACTCAGTTGTCAGATATACTGTGACAGTATATTGAATATTGAGCTTTCTCCCAGGTAAGTGTATAGCTGGATAGCGCCTTGAAAGTTCTGATCAAACATTTCAGCCTTAAAGGTTTAACACGGCAAGGGGAAATTTAAGTGAGCAAAAAGCTAAATTAGTCAAAATAAGAGTGTAGATAACTAGTTCTTGAAAAAGAATCTTTCTTAGCAGAAAGAAAGTGAATCTGGGAGATGAGCAAAAGAAAAACCTTACTCATGTATAAGATATTTGAGAAGGGATCACACGGGTATATGCACTAAAATTGTACAGGGAATATATTATGAATTTAGTGCTTAAACCTTCTGCGCCTATTATGTTAAGTGTTGCTTGATGACAGTTGGGTTGATAAAATCATAGAAACTGAAATCATGGTTCCTTTCAATACAGACACTTACACCAAGATAAGATGGCTACAAATTTAGCATCTCAAAAACTGCCATGCAGGTCAATCCTATTAGAATGCAATCTCATTAAATTACATAAAGCTATAGCACAGAACCTAATCCAACTGAGTTGTGCTCTATTTCCATATGGTGTTATTAGTTTCAGTTTATGTCAACATTTCCCCTCAACACAAAGATCAGAATTTCTAAATTTACCTTGTCCATTCAAAATGTTCAACATTATAAATCTCATGATCTATCATTGTCGTTAGTACATCCCTGCAGTGGATGAACAGAATAACCAATGCCTCCAATGTAGTTTGTTTATGGTAAGGAAGAATATCTGATGCTATCTCTGCTAGTTGCTCTAGAAGGCTGATCAGGTCATCACGGCCTGCTATCATCTCCTTTTTTGGATTAGAACATCGCAGATCTGTTTCACATTCCTCAGTAAACATGATTTGACTCTAGAAATAAAAACACTATTAGCAGCAGCAGCAGCAACTTGCTTTCTTGCATTTTCTGAGTTAAACTATGGAATTTGTTACCACAAGACATAGAGATGGCCACTAAATTAGATGACTTTGACTAAGGTCCTCAGGGAGGATAAGGCGATCAATGGCTGCTAGTCCTGATGGCTATGCATTACCTCTAGCAGCAAAGACAGCAGCCCTGTATTGATGAGCAGGATTCCACTATCGCACTTGTGTCCTACTTTTGGAGTTCCCACAGCCAATATTCAATGCTAGTTGTATAGCATAGTAGTATGGTACCCAGTGCTAGCGCAATAGGAAACTACCAGATCTTAAAGCACATAGAAATGAACACAAAAAGAGGTGGATCCACTGGTGTGATGTGTTCCGGAAATGTGTTCCAGTGTTTTGCTGAGGTTGCTTTAGAAAATGTCAGTTTCCATGTTGGCACACTAGTGGTGGGTACTGGTGGCACAACAGAAATAACAGGAGTGCAGTTGTAGTACAGAATAGTGACCTTGAGTTCCAAGGGAGAAATCCGACCATAAATTTTACTTAACATAAATTCTTATTCTTGAGGAAGGCAAAAGGGCATTCAATTATCCTTCAAGATAACCTTTTCCATAAGACAAGGAAGCGGGGCTAGATGAGTACAATGCAACCTTAGAAGGGGTTCTCCAGTCTCCCAGACCAGAATGGAAAACTGGGACAATACATTGAAGGCAAAAAATCCAAAACACACTGAGGTACAGAAACATATTCTATACATGATACAATATAAACAAAGAAAAAATATAAACAAAGAACACACACACACCTCAGGGGGAGGGGGCTACCAATGGGTCCTCCTGTGTCTATTTCCAAAGGAGGTAGAAGTAAGGGTTTTGGAATGCCAGTAATTCCAGCAGGCCTGACTATTGGCTGTGCTAACTAGGACTGATGGGAATTCATGTCCAAAACTTCTGGAGGGCATCAGCCATCAGGCTGCTCTAATCCCCCCCTCCACAAACACACACAAACAATCTTATTAAAGGCAAGTAATCAGTGAACACTGTGAGGTTTTCTTTAAAAATTCTCTCCATCTATCACCCATACAAAACTGAAGATAAAATAAGTATATATACATGCTTAAGTGGTGCTATGAGCAAGTTTTTAATGTACTTAAATAGTATTATTGCTTACCACAAGTAGAACCACCTGTCCTGGGTGAGTAAAGAACCATTCTTTAAATTCCATTAGGTGCCATTCTGCCACCCCAACAGTTATAAATCTGAAAGTATATTACATGGTTAGACCAACATTATGCAGTTGTGGTAAAATTATCATTACAGGTTACTACACTAGGCTATTGTCATTTATCAGACATTTCTGATAAAGAAATGTCTCTACAGATACAGTTAGATTTGACAAGGGTAGTGGAACTTCTACTGCTCCCTGTATCTTTCCCTTCATAATGCAATCGCCCTGCAATCGCTAGGACTTTTCTACATAAAACACTTATCATGTGCTCATCATTTCCTACACACATTTATTTATGGATTCCTTAGTCTTTAGATATATGAACTTTCAGTTTCATTTGTGTGCCTAAAGGGCACTTTTAGTGAGGGTTTGTTTAAGAGCAGGTAAAATGCAGTATTTAATTATAAAACAGAAAAAAATGCTTTTTTTACTTATGCATTTCTGCTATTCTGTTATCTTACAGTGCCACCAAGAGGTTGTGTGGCAGACAAGCAGGAAATGCTCCATGTATGGTGCTTGGATCTCAATTCTATATCAAAACGTAAATTAGGTACAGAAAATTAACAGCCTCATATCCAACAGCTCCTAGTTCAATAGAGCACATCCCTTGCGTTCTTTCTTTGCTTCATTTCATTTTTATACTTCCCCACAGCTGAAGCTTATTGTATTCTCTGATGTCTCAATGCTCAGGTAGGGCTGAGACAATCCTACAGCTGTAGCAGCCATAATTTTGCCTGTACCAGAAAGCCCTGTTCTTGGGGATTTTTCTGAGGTTTTGGCAACTTGTTTGCCAACATAAAAAATGCTGCTGGGGGCACTCATTGGAGGTTGTCATTTTAGTGGAAAACAGCTCATTTTATCTGAGAGGATCAGACAGTGACTGAAGCAGGCTTGCTAAAATATAGAAGTCACAATGTTCTACAATGTTGTGTTCCAAGTGTCCTATTACCGTACAACTACAGACTGGCAGGGGAAGCTGGCACTGGTAGTGTACTCATTCCAGGTCCCAGTCTGAACTTTTAAGGGGCTTTCTATAGTGCTGGATCTATTTGGGGCTATGGTTTGGCACCACGGATAACCTCTTGAAAGTTCTGATTAAAATCCAGAGTGAATTCACTGTTCCACTGACACTGGAACCACCATGTGCCACCAACATGAAGGTTTCATGCTGCTATTTCAAGCAATTCCAGACTTTCAGGGAAAAATGCTAAATGGCTGCAAAGCATGGGAGAGGTCCTGGAAGAGAAGGATGTTGTATAAGCCATCTGAAAGCTGCCACAAGTGAGGAACTGCAAGCACTCTTTGTGAAAAGGGAGGAAAGAAGCAACTCCAAGAGAGAACCATGGCAAGTCCTTAATCACATCACTGCACTAAGGCACAGAATGTTGTTGCTGTGCACCTTCATGTTGTCTCTGACTTATTCCATCCCTACAAGCCCTCCAAAATGCCCTCTCCATGGCAGCACTGCTCAGCTCTGGTAAATTCAAGCTGTGGCTTCCTTGCATAGAATAATGACCACACATCCAGAATATTTCTAATAGTTTAGTAGTTACACCCCCCCCCACTTTAGTTAAAGGAGATTTAATGTTAGCAACATGCCTATGAAACAAAACATCTTATGATCCTGCAGCAAGGAAATATTGAAGCATATTAGTGGTATAGCAAAATAAAAAAGTCATACACAGCTTAATTACTACTAATTGTGATGTATTTTGATACATTAGAGCTTATTGCATCAGATGAATAAAGTTCTATTATCCACTGAAAAATCTATTCAATTAGCTTCAAATATGCCACAAAATTGGTTCTCTTGCTGCTATGGACTAATATTATTTGGATATGAAATTTTGTAATTCTCATCCATGGATACTATTTTACTTTTGAACTTACCAAATTAATAACCTCCAAACTGCAATTATATATTAAAATAATTGTATTATAACTAAATAGGATTGTACCAACCTTAATTTAAACCTATGTTTGTAATAAGAAGAAAAAAGATAGCGATTCTGGCTTTTCATTGTAACAAACACTTTAAAAGGCTATTTTGTTTTATACTTACCTTCTCACCATATCATACATAGTATTTTCAACACTTCCTAGCCATTGTTCAACAGGACCTCTAATACGAATGCTCCTACAAGACAGTATTTGAAAATTCAACACTTAATATGAATAAAGGAATATAGTAATTTATTTTTGCTAACCTTCAGTTTCACTACTTTTAACATTAAAATGCTCCAACCATCAGTTCTGTAGTGTTCTCTCTCTAAGGCAGCCTTCCCCAGTCTCATGGCTTCCATATGTGCTAAACTACAGCTCCCATTGCTCCCAGTCATTACTGATGCTAGTAAGCAATAGCATGGGTTCCCAGTCGAAGCAGTAATTATGGGAGTGAATAGTGGGATAGTGCTTTGAAGACTACCCCACTCCCCCAGCAATGGAGGTACTTGGACTGGCCTCAAATACAGCTGTCAGGAAGAAATTACCTGTTCTTCATCGACAGGTAAGGCATTGAATTATTCTGTTCTCCACACGGATCACCAGTGGACACTGGCTTTACTGGCCTGATTTAAGAAATACCAACAGCTTGAAATAAATCACTGCAGTATTGGGCCCACTCTTCCTCTAAATAGCATTCAGAGGATGTGAAGGCAGATGCTGACTCAGATGTAGAGGAGAGGCCAGGATCAGCAGCTGAATTGCCAAGGCCAGTGGATACAGAGATGAGCCAGGCAGTCACTGAGAATTAGACAGTTTCAGATTCTGTGAGAAAGTTTAGTAACCATGCTAACATGGAGAGGGGTGGACTCTGCATCATTAATCCAAGGATACAGCATCAGGTTAAGAAACTAGGCCTCTTGAGAAGCACCAGATATTCCAAGCTATTGGTCCTTAAGCAGTCAGATCTGTCTTGAAAGTGTGGCTCCGTATTCATGTGGTAAATACAGTCTTGTCAGTAGAAATTGTAATTGTCGAAATATTCATTTTCCTCTTGCCTTGATTTGTCCTCACAACATTCTTAAGGAGCAACAAGACATTTGCAATAGATTGTCCATAGAATTTATCAATTAATAACATTATGAAAATGTGCTATGACAAATTGCTTGGAAATCTATAGAAGCTTTTCTTCTTAATTACATTATAACAGACACCTTAGAAATTTAAAATATTTGTACATCATACTTTGGCACTAGAAGAATCTCTCCTTCAGCAGACCTGATCATTAAAATCACTGGAGGTCTCTGTTCTTGAGGGCGTATATATAACTTCCTTATATTTGCAAAACATTTTGCAAGATGAGGCTGTAGCAGTACAGATGTAAAGCAAAATAAATTATGAACATTAAGGTTGTAAAATAATTTAAATTATATCTATATCTATATATGATACTGAATATTACCTGCACAGTATCAGGATTTTTGCTTTCAGCTAATACGTCAAGAAGTTCAGCATTGCTGAGAAAATAAAATCTTGGGAAAAGCATACGTTTCACTTCAAGGTAGTCCTGTTTCCAAAATTAAAAAGACAACATTTAACTGAAGATGACATTGTAATACAGTATCAAACACTTCTCAGACTCCAGGAACTTGCTGTTCACTGGTTTCAATTTTTTTAGCAGCTCTCTCTGCTTCCATTCTCTGTTGTATGATCTTCTTCTAGATTTAGTTAGGCCAGTGGTTTGTTTGCTAAGTCTGTAGAAACCTTCCTAAGTATTCTCAGTTGACACTGAAATATCAAGTAGGGAGGCAGTTGGTAGAAAGAGGCTCTATCAATGTTTAAGAAGCTTCTCTAGATAAAGCGCTAGTGATCCCTCACTTACAGAAGTGTGTGGGGCCTTTTCATGATGCCATCATCCTGCAGGGCCTCCCCTCTGACTCTTTTTGGACTGAACAATGTCAGCTATTATCCTAAAAGATGCTGTTAAGCACTGCAGAAGCCAAGTGTGAATTCTGCTCTATACCAAACTCCACCTTGTGTTGTTTAATGAGACATGTAGAAGGCAGAGGATCAGTCCCCCCAACCCCAAAAAATCCCCTCATGTGACAGACAGTCTGATCTTCCTGCAAAGAAAGTAAAAGAAGAGTTCTTGGTAAAGTACTGGGTTAAATGCCTGACACAGAAAACAATTAGTAAATAAGACACCTTGAATTCATTTAGACACTTCCTCAAGAAAATTTAAGGAAAGTTTAATCTCAGTCACTCAATCTTTTTGAGAACTCCACACGGCAATCCAAGAAACTAACATGATTTACCTCAAGAGCCTTCTGTATCTTCTCCAGATGTGCATTGTTGCTCTGCAGCATTTCAAAAACTCCTGGTGTTGTAGTTGCCTTAAGAGCATTTGGATTTTCTTCTGTACGTTTCATGATCTCCTTCCATTTGTTATCAACCTGAGAGAAAAGATTTGCTTCCCCAGGAAGCTGTCTGTTTTTAAAATCATAAATATTTTTAGGGAACAATTTGTCAAACAGTATAATATTCCCACATTTTAGATTTAACACATTTCTCTTTCACTCTTTCCTCTACGTGTTAATACCACTTCTACAGGTTTATACAACCTAGGCAACAAAGTATTTATGTAATTATAACATTATGTGCTGCATTTCTGCACCTCAGTGTAGAGCAGAAGAGAAGAGAATGCCATTAGAATGACAACATCAAGTAATCACAACTAACAGAGCAATGTATTGAAAAATGAGACAGATAAAACAACATTTCAACTACCACCCAGCAGATCTCAATAGCCAAATGTCCTTATGCCTTGTTCAAGGCCATAAAGAGCTTTAAAGATATGCAATGCAGGCACAGGAATTCATTCTGAAAGTGATCTGGACATCAATGTATTTATAGTGTAAAATCAGGTAAATTAATTTCCATATCCTTATATCCAACAAGAAGCTAACACCCCCTCAGTATTATGCACTAGGTACAAAATAAAAGTATGCTACAGTGCATTCTAGAGATTACAAAGCATGGATTGACATACTCTGGTCCCTTATTTTTGCACAAGCTTTCATAAAGAAACCACAAAAACACAATTGCTGTCTTCAAAATAGAGCTTTTTAAAGGATCTCCCTAGCCTCAACTATTCCACCCTGTTCTTAGGTGTCGAAAGCTGCTGAAGGGTCTAGGAGTTTCCATTCCAAAACCCAGCCTGAAAAGTATAGAATCTAAAATTATTTAATTTCATTTGTACTTCCCATTGCATTTTAAATGTGTAGGTATAAAAAAACAGGTATAGATTTATATATTGTTGAAACAGTCAGCTGTTTCCAAGACAAAGCTCTGACAAATTCACCAAACAGCAGTTGTTAAATCTCTGTCCATCCCCTTGGGGCCCTGTATACCAGCAGCAGACAGAAGGTAAATCTGGGTTTTCTGGGTGATTTTTAGTAGTTTGGCAAATGTTTCCCAATTGTTTAACAGCAGCAATAACAACTTTTCCCACCCAAATTAGGCTGCTGAAATGAAGCACCTGGGTCTGCTTGGTGATCTCTGAGATTCTAGCAAAATCAAGGTTGATCCAACAAGCCTGAAGTCTGCCTATGCCTGCTTTCTCCTAATACTCTTCTTCCAGAAAATATTCAGAGTTCCAATTTCTACATTAAAATCTCTTCTCAAGCCTTCGTTTGCTGCCTAGTCTTCCCTTTCTTTCCCAGTCTCATAATTTCTCTTGCTCAGGAGGAGGTAATCCTTGACAACATGTGTTACAACAGCAGCAAATTAATGGTAACAAATGGGAATTGTTGTTCCCTTTGTCCATCCTCCTTTATTCATAATATTCACAGCTTTTGGAGTTTGGAAATGTGTTTGGTTGCGGGTTGTAATTTTCTTAGCATTATCAAACATGCACTGTGCTTTCTAAGTGACAAAATAGTAATATGCAATGTTTAAAAACCAGTAAGATGTGATTTTTAGTGACAGTGCAGACGGGGACTGCAGCCAAGAAATTAAAAGATGCTTGCTCCTTGGGAGGAAAGCTATGACAAATCTAGGCAGCATACTAAAAAGCAGAGACATCATCCTGCTGACAAAAGTGCATATAGTCAAGGCTATGGTTTTCCCAGTTACAATGTATGTTTGTGAAAGTTGAACCATAAGGAAGGGCTGAGCGCTGAAGAATTGAGGCCTTTGAATTGTGGTGCTGGGGAAGACTCCTGCGAGTCCCTTGGACTGCAAGGCGATCAAACCAGTCAGTCCTAGAGGAGATCAACCCTGACTGCTCTTTTGAAGCCCAGATACTGAAGATGAAACTCAAATACTTTGGTCACCTAATGAGAAGGAAGGACTCATTGGAGAAGACCCTAATGCTGGGAACAATTGACAGCAAAAGAAGGGGATGGCAGAGGATGAGGTGGCTAGATGGAGTCACTGAAGCAGTCGGTGTGAGCTTAATGGACTCTGGGGGAAGGTGGAAGACAGGAAGGCCTGGAGAAATATTGTCCATGGAGTTGCGATGGGTCGGAGTTATCGTGACTAATGACAACAAAGATGTGATTCTTAGGCTTGAATACTATGACCTCTTTTCATCATGTGAAAGGCCATAGGATTCTTTGGAATCCTAGCTCTGAGATCTTGCAAACTCCAAATTCTGAACCTTGCCTCCAACACCCTATGTGGAAAGGACTGCACTGGCTGCCCACCTCTAAGGTTAAAACTGGGCCTCAGAGGGGGAAAAGGGGGCATGCAACAAGGTCGAGGGGCAAGGAAGCTGGGGGCAAGAGTGTACACCAGTTGCTATCAGTGTCCCAGCCTTCTTGCCTCCCCAGTGCTAAATCCAGACAACCAGAAACAGCCATCTAGATAAACAGCCAGTATAAGGCTCAGGGATCATGACTACTGCAACTCATTCTGAGCATAGGATCACACACACCTCTGAGTTAAGAGACTTATGTGCATCAAGGGCATGATGCATAGGATTGTGCCATTATATTATTATAAAAAGAGATATATGCATCCACACAGGGTTCCTCTTTACAGAAAAAAGGACACTGGAGATACACTTATAAGAACATCATCTGGAAACAATGTAGGTACACATTAAGCATCTCTCACTGATCTAAAGAAGAGCCAATTATGCTAGAGGGTATTGCCAGCATTTTGACTTTGGTATGTGATAACTGAGACCACATTGTTGTACAGAAGCATACCTTTTTATTTCTGGAGCATGGAAGATTGGCTCAAGATAAATCCAATTCCTTTGGCAAGTTAACCATTCCTCCAGAGTACAAGAAAAGAGATTTAATTTGCGATCCCAAGCATCCACGAGACTCTATCACACAAAACAGAATAATCATAAACAGAGACATTACCAGCTAATTCTCCTCCTTGATACATTTTACTTGGTGGATAAATCGCATTTTGGGCTTTCAGACTAGAGTGGATTATGCTATAAATTTTAATAGTTTAAAGCACTTATTTTTAACTGGTTGACTGTGACCCACTGATTCACAGTCATATGTAAAGTGGGATATACCAGCGGTGACATGACCATTTTTAGAAAGAAATAAAGAAGGTGAAAGAAAGAGAAAAGGAACGGGAGAGAAAGAACTATAGTCAGACAGGTATGGTATTGGTAAAAATGATTCATGAGAGAAATGCATGGAGGGTCTCATGCTAAAATTCGGTCCTATAGCTTAAAAGTTTGAACACAACTGCTTTAAAAAGTCTGATCATTCTGGGTTTTATTTTCTGAAATGGGAAATAACCATCGGTGATTGAGTATCTTGACATTCAAACTATCTCTTGGTTATGGAGCTTATTAGGTGACACTGGGACAGTTATTGATGCTCAGTCTAACCTACCTTACATGCTAGGAGGATAAAATGGAGAGAAGGAGGACTATCTGCACTATCCTGGGATCCTTGCAAGAGGAAAAAGGCAAGACGCAAATGTAGTACTTATAGTATAGTGGCAGTTCTAATAATATTGCTAATAATAAATCTCAAGTACAGTACCTTAATTGGTCCAACATAACAAGAACCTTTAATTGTTGAAATTGTCACTTGAGAATCTTCTAACAAAGCAGTTATATCTTCAGCAGATGAAATAATCAAAGTAGACGATGATTCAGTGTGATATGGAGATAGATGAAAATTGGTTTTACACCAAAGGGCAATTATTTTTTTCAGCATTACTTCAAGAGTTGTTTCATTGGTAGCTGTTATCGATACTTCATTTATTTCTTTCCTGCACTGAGATATCTAGAGGTAAAAAAGTTAGAAGCATGAATAATGGATGCTAGTATGCATAAAAAGCCAGAATCATCTTTTATGAATAACTGGCCAAGATATATGTTAAAGATAAGGTAAACTAGAAGTAAATATTCATAGTAACTACTCATTGTGCATGTGGGAGAATGGAGAATGTGTATGTTGTCAATCCGTGAAGAGGAAATTACACAATTTGCTGAGTCAGTAGACATAACCTCCAACAGGTCTCAGGAAATGTGCATATATTGTGACAGAGTTTTGTACATCTTCAAGTGTTACCCATTAGCTCTAATACTTTTTCATGTTTCCTTTAGTGGTACAGTTGCTTCCACCTTCATGGTTTCCATGATAATATGCATTCTTCCACCTATTTGGTATACTACTATGCAATTTTACATGGACAGAAGAATATAAATGATGGGAACACCACAAAAGCAATCACAGAGGCAGAGGAAACTCCTCTGCACATATTCACATTATAATGTTAAGAGAAAAATCACACTGAATGTGCACACTAAGTGCAAATAACTCCACTGAAAAGTATTCAAAACTTTCTCACAGTCAGCACAAAATTCTGCATTCTACATAGAAATCTGCGAAGAATGCACTAGCCCAAAGGGTTATAAATCAACAGAGTTCTGTTTCATATCTGATTATGACAATGGCCACACCTTAGAAGTCTTAGGAATGTTTCAGGCTCTCCAACCTTTCCAACTTCATTTGGGATGTCCAAGTATCTGGACTATATCTTCAAAAAGGGACCAAATGAATTGACTCTGCCCAAGAGTCAAGATATGCTAGGGGTGACTAGTAACTCTAATAGAAATGAAGATGGATAAAATGTTTTAAAAAGTGAACCATAAAACCTAAACAAATGTTCTACACAGACCACAAAATATAGGGAGCAAGAAATATCAAAAATTACAGCATGTCTCAAAAAGTTACATATCTCAACTATAAATCATGTAATTACATCAAGTTCCAGAATCTTATCCAGGGTAAATCTTTTATCCCAAGAAATGGACCCTCCAACAATATTCTGTATTATTTCCCAGTGCCTTGCTTGAAGACATGGATTCCTTAAAGCTATGATTAAAGGCAGGAACTCCTTAAAATCCATCAATGACTTCTTCAAAGCAGGTAAAATTGTGTTTTCTGGCAAGCCTTCAAAATGAAAAAATATTATGGACACTTAAACACTTCTTATAAGAGTTTTGTATCAAACGCATATTAGAATATTAAGATTCTTTTGTGAGGTGTAGATCCAAATTGAGTCATACTTTAGGTAGACAGATTGAAATCAATGGAACAAATTAATCATGAGTAAACTTAATTCTACTCAAATCAACTGGTACACTCTGATTAAATCTGCCAAGCCAACTCTGGTTTTGTGTTAAAGGTATGCTATTGTCCTTAATCATATTTTTGAATACTTTATACTGTATCTTTTCACAATACTCATTTATTTGCATAATGATTCTGGGCAGAATCCAATGATATGTTTCTGCCTCCACCAATACTATTTCACGTTGCCAATATAATTGCACAAGTAGCCCCCAATGCTTGTGCAATGGCAATTTAGCACTTCCAAAGCATTCCAAATGAACAGAAGCACTTGTTTCTGGAAGGAGGGAGATTGGCAGAGCTCCCATTACAAATTTTGGTTCATCTGCCTTGTTCAAAAAAAATTAGTGTTTTCCTATTCATTTTGGGACTTCTTGGGAGAAGAACTAAATATCTTTTATGTAATCAATGTGTCCCAATAAAACAATGGAACTGACATGACAGAACACTTGTGGAAGAGAATCAGCAGGGCAGAGAGAATCCTTCCCTCTATCAAGTTAAAAAAAAACTTGCAATTTAAAAATGAGACAAGATAACCTTCTCTTGATAAAACTTCACAGATAATTAAACATAACAATTTTTAATTTATTATTTTACTCCCAAACCAAACATTTAATATCTAAAGAAAACATTTCAATTAACTATTAATTACTGAATTATCAAGTACATTTACCTTTTTCTAGAATATGTACAATCTGCATGAATCTGTTGACATCTGTTTGAATTAAATCGACATCAAGATTCCAAAAAATTGTGTGCTTCCACCTGAAGAAAAGCTTACTCGATTCTTCCTGAGAATCCCACAACAATTTACGCAATGCAAGTTCACTTTCAATTTCAGAGAGCTCAGCATTCACTCTCTGAGAATCCCCAGACTGACCGCTATGTGACAGCTTTTCCAATGACAGTGATTTCATGTCACTAATGGAATTGTCAAAAACAGTCTGATAATTTGCATATTTCACAATTTTCTCACTAATAACAGCTGCTTCTTCAATAAGGCTTTCAATCATCTCTTTGGCTGTCTTAGGCAATGTTTCACTGAGGAGAAGGACAGGGTTTCTTACCTAAACATGAAAATAAATTATCATCACAATCACCAAAGAACTTGATTCCATTCTGTTACAAATTGAACTGCCTCAAGCATAGCAGTGTGTTCTGATAAATGCATGAGTTACATCAGTTGGAGCGTTGTTGAAGGACCAATATTAACCCTGCATTAGGGGCTTTTCTACACAAGGCTGTTAATAGGCTGCTACTTTCAGGTTTTTTGCAGAACTGAGATCTGCGTGCTACAGAAAGAACATTTCCTTTCCTGCTTTTCTGATTTACAACCTCTAGGTGGCACTTTGGTACAGCAAAATAGTGCAGCAGAAAACCCTTATTCTTTCACTTTCATAAATAATAGAAAGCGTGATGGTCAGGATCCCTCTATAGGTACCTCAAAGACAGTCACAGAGGGAAAGGTCAAGATCTCTTCTTGCTGAAATATTCAAAGTGAAACTGGGCAGTCATCCAAGTGGGATGGTGCTGATACCAGAGTGTAGGACACGGAATATTCAGTTCAAGTTGCAACAACCAGATTCAGGCTAGAAATCAGGTAAGGTTTTCTCACTATCAGAGCAATACAACAGTGGAACCAGCTGCCTAGAGAGGTGGTGGGCTCTCCCACTCTAGAAATATTCAGAGTGAAACTGGACAGTCATTGAAGTGGGATGGTGTAAATTGGTGTCCTGCAACAGCAGGGGGTTGGATCCGACAGCATTCATGGCCCCTTCCAACTCCACTAATTTATGAGTCTATGAAAATTCTCATATTGTTCTCTCTTTTTTCAATGACACCTTTTTATTGCTCCAGCTGATACTGAATTTACAGAAGAAACATAGTTTCTATCTTGTCCTTTGTCAGAGACAGGTGCTCATATCTAAGGAAAAATTTCCATGGTCTCTTTTCCCTGTCATGCCTCTGAGTAATTTAAACTCTTTGTACTAGACAATTAAATCAATCCATATTAATTAGCCTGCAAGAAAGGTTCTTCTTTTATCAACATCCACCCCCAAAACTGAAATAAAAATAGCTATAGCTTAACAAGGAAATTAAGTGCACCTCAGCTTTGGTCTGGTTTATCTACAACCACTAAGCAGGCTAAAGAATTAGTGACTTACTTTGTTTTTGTATTCCCTCATTTCAGCCTGCAGGTTGTCAACATATTCTCCCAAGCCTTCATTGAATTTTATAATATAGTCATCCTTCGTTTTTTCACAAATAAGGACTGCTGATTGAAGATTCTGGAGTGTGCGAACGACTGTTTGATAAAGAGCAAGCTGCTGAAGCGGAAGAAAGATATCATAGTCTTTTGCAATGGAGTAGAGCTCAGAAAGACACTCAAACTGCATTTTTATATCCGGTAGTTGTGAGGAAATTTCACTGAGATATAGCAAATGTTCAATGAATCCATCCACTGTTACCAATTCTTTGCTCAACTTTGCTACTGCTGTCCTTGTAACCTAAGGGCAATAGAGCAGTAATAAAGTATTTAATACATACTGGAATATATACAATCATTCCCCAGAAATGGTGAGGCAGAACTTCTGGTTGTGGCTAGGCAAGGCTGTATGAGACATTTTAAAGGAAGGGTGACAGATGCTTCCAAGGAAATAAAGTAATTTGGAGCAGGCAAAGCCAGAGACACCTTCATCTCAGCAGCAAAGTTCTAGTACTGCAATGACAAAAAAACAAAAAAACAAAAAACCCTGCTATGCTAATTATAGAAGTTGCAGAGATTTTTGTAATACATTGCCAGGCATAAGCCTAGCTCCAAGATAGGATATAGTTAGGATACATTATGGCCATAGAAGAAGCAAAGAAGGAATAAGAAACAGAGGACTGACGCTCAGTGGTGGAGCACATGTTTTACAGGTGGAAGGATCCTGTCATCTCTAGGGAGGGATGAAAAAAAATCTGACATGAAACTCCAGAAAACTGCTGCCAGTCAGCTTTGATAATGGGTGGACTGAATAGACCAGTGATCTGACTCAACAGAAGGCAGCTTCCTGTGTTCCCAATCGATATGGTCACAGGACAGAGATTAGGCCCCCAATCCAACAAAGGCCAGAGGAAGTAGGAGTGGTCACAGACAGGCCGGAGGCAAGGCACAGCTGGCCAAGCCAAAAGTCAGTTCCATGATAACAACTGAAAGCTGGAGGATCCAACAGCAGAAGCAAGATTAAATTTGCAGAGGGCCCAATCTAAGGTAGCAGTCAGGAAAAGGAAGCAAAAGAGCAGGCGGAGTTCTCACAATTAAGACAAGATGTTCAGATTAATGGGTTGGCATGACTTCATGACTAGTCCCACTTGGTTTGAAGAGTCAGCTGACAATATTGAAACTCTAGCCTAGAAGTCATAGGTAATATTTGTTTAGTCTAGGTCTAAATCTTGGAAATTCTGATCAGCTGTCTACTACCTCCCAGTTCTCCCCACCCTTCTACTCTAGTCCCACCTACACATTCATAAAAGTTCACTTACCTGGCAGAAATTATTAAGACAACTTCCTCCATGGCCCAATATATTATCCTCCCCTCTGTACTAGCAAAGAGATCTGAACCAAACAGTCTCCAAACCACGCTTACTCCTAGCAAGATCCAGCTACCTAGCAAGATCTACTTAATTTCATTCGTTGGGGGATGGGGGAATTATGTATACAAGATGTTTTGCCTGGGCCTCTTTCCTCACTAATAACATTATTATCAAAGAATATGTGTATATATAACCTTCTAATTACACCCATTAAGCAGTATTTAATTCCAACAGAAGTATTAAGCAGAATTTTGTTTCCATATAATGAATTTTACTCTAAACCTTTGCATAATGAAAAACATCACCTTGACAACAATTTTATTGAAAAGACAGGCTATGAATGTAATAAATAAATGAAAGCTGATACACTTACTTCTACAAGGTGTTGATTCTTTGCATCAATAGCCGCATAAAAGTGTGAATGAATTACATTAAGCAAAGCCTCAAAATATGGCAAGCAGTCTGTCTGAAAGTTCAGACTTTTGACCTTACACATAGAGATACGTCTTTCAATGATCATAGATACAGTCTCCATGGTATCAGCTGTATAATGTTCCAGAATGTTTCTGAACTCATGGGTAGACATTTCTCTTCTTAGTGCTGATATCCTGTCAGTTATATGCTTTGCTTTATCTACCATATTGCAGTATTCCATAAAGTTTCTGCTGTAACTTTCTACTTGGGTCAGTGAACAACTCTGAAGAGCCAGAAGAGTCAGAATCTGCAGGGTTAAAATGGCAACAAATTACAAACTTAATTAAATTCTTAAAAATCAAGGGCAAGGGCATATTCATCTTATCAACTGTTCTTATCAATTGGTGTCAGCCTCACATATTAATGCTTGTTAAGATATAATTACTGAAAGAACCCAGAGTGTTCCCACTGGAAAGTAAGCCATACTGGAGAAAGCTTCTTTCTACTCTTAGTTCTGCAAGAAATGAGATATGCATTTGATGCCCGGGGGAGGGGGGGGGTGGAGTGGCAGTCCTGCAGTCAAGCAAAAGTCCTTTCTTGCGACTACTGAAGGTACAGGAGCCTGTACTCAATCTGTACTCAATCGCCTTTTCAGAAAAGCAAGGCACACCATGCAGATACAGATGGCTGAACTATCATAAGACCACTCAGTTTTGGTCCTCCAGAATCCAAAGTGAAACTAGATGAGATGGCAGCAAATCCATGTGCTACAGGATACAACTAGCCCAACTGAGAGAAAAAAGGGAAAAATAGAAGTATGTGCCACATTCATTATTACTATTTTTGGCTCAATGACATAAACACTCTAACTAGCCCATTGCAACCTTTCTTACCATGTAGCAGATCCTAGCAATGTAAATACAAATTAAAAACCAAATCAAAGCTAGAAGCTGTTGCTAGACAACAAAACTAAGCTCTTGTATGATCCCCCACAATTTTTCTGTATTACATACATTGCAAGAATAAAAAATTATTTATCTAACTTAACCTTTGTTCAGTCTGAGATTAGAATGATGCCATTTGCCCACTAAGATTTTAATGAAAATACAAGGTATATTAAAACTGTTTATTAAAATAGGAGAATCTCATATATACATTCCATTTCTGCTCACACATACTGAATCTAGCAGTATGTCTGTTGCCAACTATACTCAGTCAATGAAAGTGAAAACTCAAGAAAATTAATTTTTTTATTATAACATTTCTATGCCGCCCCTTGCCGAAACCTCGGGGCAGCTTACAACATGATAAAATACATTGAAATACAATAGTACATAATAAATTACCATTAAATACAAAAATACAAAAAATACATTGATTTACAAATATAAAATTAAAATTATCAGTATAAAATAAAAATATAGGAGGAAGAAGTTGCCCTGGCCAGATCATATGTTTTAACAATTGAAATGATGTTTAAATAAAAAGGTCTTTACCTGGCGCCGAAAAACCAGTAACGACGGTGCCAGGCGGACCTCTTTGGGGAGTGAATTCCATAGGTTGGGCGCCACCGCAGAGAAAGCCCTCCTCCGGGTACTTACTCTCCTAATTTCTTTCATGGAGGGTTCCCGGAGAAGGGACTCTCCCGCAGATCTCAAAGGGCGGTCGGGCATATATGGACGTAAGCACTCGTTCAGGTAGCCAGGACCCAAGCCGTTTAGGGCTTTATAGGTCATAATCAACACCTTGAATTGGGCCCGGGCTTCAATGGGAAGCCAGTGAAGCTGACGGAGGACTGGAGTCATGTGAGCATAACGCCCCATCCCCGTCAGCAACCTGGCAGCTCTATTTTGCACCAATTGAAGTGTTCGGACTGTCTTCAGGGGAAGCCCCACGTAAAGCGCGTTACAGAAGTCTAGGCGGGAAGTCACCAGCGCGTGTTTTGCAGGAATGGGAGGCAAACCTGTTCCTGTGTTGCCACTGCTGTAAAATGAAACATTCCAGGCAGGCATCTTTGTCAACCCTACCTTCCAGGATTGATTGAACCATCCATGTGCAAAGCATGTGCTTGCCCATAAGTTTTCCCTGAAGTTTACAAATCACAGTTCTGTCTACCTGCACAATTTTACAGCATAGATTAAAGTTTCTGACTTTTGCATTCCAGCATCTTTCAGCCAACAGAACAATGAACTTAAACTGTAGTACACACAGTACAGGCTAGTCACAAGGAAGAATTTCCTGGCTGTGAGAGGAGTACAACAGTAGAACAAGCTACCAAAAGAGATTGTATGCTCTTCCACACTAGAGTCTTTCAAGAAGCAGTTGGCCAGTTATCTGATCAGGATGACATCAAGCACTAACAAGGGGTTGGTCTCGATGGCCTTCTTGGCGCCTTCTGACCCAATTATTCTGTGATTCAATACACCCATGTTTTCCCCATTTTATGTCACGATTGCTTTCTAAATGATAGAATACACCCATTAAATTGGAGCAATTTAAAACTAATTCTTTATATTCTACAATGTCGTGAATATGGCAGGGAAAACGTTTCTATGAACAATATATTTTTAGCATCCAAATACTATTCTTACATGATTTCAAAACATACCTTACTTTGGTAATCTGGATCTGTTCCTAGGATGAGATCACAGTTTGGCCATTTTGCTAAACCCTGTTTTGGTTCAGAATCAATGTAAGCCTCATATGGCTGCATTATTTTATGTAAAGATTGATCAACAAAGATTGATAGCTGAGCTTCCTGAGAAAATGGTATAATCTGATCTAAAGAGAGATTATTCAAACATATTTACAAGTTGAGAAACTCATTATGCACTAATGCAAAATAAAGGCCATGATCTATAGAACTGTACAACTGGCACTGCGTATGTGGTACACAGGATCTTGAAATTTTTTAATCAGAACCCTGTCTGACCCCAACTGTTGTGACACTTCTGGGAAGCATCTGAAACAGTTTGCGATTGTGACAATATCATAAGTATCAGTTTGTTTTGTTGCAAGGTTTATTTCAGGTTTATTTTACCTGGAAATGTAAAGTACCATATGATGCAACTGATAGGTTTGGAGCCCTGCAGGAATTATGTAGTTACTTGTGTGAATCCGCAGCTCCAGGTTGCTTTTGTTGATACATCTGCAAAGGAACCTTGCCATTATCATGCAAATGAAAGTGGCCTTGCAGACAAAACTACGGTTTCATATAGTGGCCTCCCTACAGAATCTCCACCAGGCTGCAGTTATGTCAGTGGTCTAATGTATTCCCCATGCAGAGTCCCCATGGGGGCTCTTAAAATCTATGAACCATTTTTAACTAAATGTTCATTACCTTAGTTCTTGATAGCAAAGCTAGTTTGGGGAACAGCAATTCTGGGAGGCTCTACCTAGGCAAGGGTAGTTCAGTCTCTTTCTCCCTCCCACAAATGATGTGCTTTAATTTCCACCCTGCATTTACAATATTTAGCACAACTCAATATGAGTACTATCCCCATAATGTCTAATTATATCCTAATTTACCAGTATAATTGCTATATACATAATGACACTGGGGAAAACTGACTGTCCCAGAATCAGATTGTTGTTGTTTTGTCTTTAATTTCAAGTAAAACTGTTTGAAATAAAGTTTGTCAATAATGATATATCTTAGGATAAATATTTTACATTAATGCAGAAATTTATCTTTGATATGACAATAAATATACCTGTTAAGATTTACATCTTTATTTGCTCTCTTAAGATGGATAGTACTGTGTGTGTGTATCGCATATACTTATATTTAAACAAGACTATTTTTTTCTGGACTATTTTTTCTACATTCAGTAATTATTTAGTACACCATGCGTGCTAACCAAATATTAACTGAAAAGTAAGAATTATATAAAATATTGCACATGGTTTAGCAGAGATTACTTACCAATGGTGTTTTCTAGGCCATCCAGAATTCCTTGCAACTGTATTGAAAACTCTCTTTTATTAGGATTTAAATATGTATCTGTAAAGAATTCTGGAGAACTGGAAAAGAAGTTAATATATATTTTATTGACAAAAGATGTCAGGGAAAAGCATCTGTGATCATTAAAGACTAAGCTGGAATATGAGGGTGCAATCCTAACAGGATTTTGTGAGCACTGAGACTCAGAAGTACAGAGTGGGCTTTCTTAACAAGCTAGCCAGAGTTTCTTGGAAGGGGAGGGATGAAAGCTGGAGTGGCTTCAGATACCATATACCCTGGACACCCCAGGCTCCTTGCTGTCCTCTCTCTGACCTCTTTGTCTCCAAGGTTGTTAGAGAGCAATCCTTAGGCTGTATTTGAGGGGGCATGAGATGCTGAAGAATCCACCCTACGAACTCAAGAGGAGAGATGTGAGTGGGAATTTCCCCCATCTCTTCTCAGCTGCTTCAGAAAACCCTACATTGGTTCCCTCTCCCAAGGTCTGAGCTCAGACAATAAGAACAGGAAGGTGAGGAAGGAAAGGGAGAAACAGGAGCATGGCCAGGGTAGGGAGAAACCATGGATCCATCAGATCCAACTGCTGCTCCTTTGCTGAACCAAAATGCAGTAAGGGAGGATGGAAAGGCTAGAAAGACCTCTGCTGTTCCTTTCTCCCTGCTAGAAAAGTGTTGGCAACACTTAGGGTATACGGAGGACTTGAAAATCAGAACCCTCCATTCAATGAACATCTGTCCTTTAAGGAGCTTCATGAAAAGATTGCTTCCTGCCTCTTCCTCCCCTATGCTTCCTCCCTAAAAGACTGGGATTCTCTCCTCAACTATGCATGATGAACATACTTCAAAATGCCAACATTACTTCACAAGGTACTTCACCACATGAAAGTTTCACCATTCTCTCCCACTCCTCCACACATCTCACAGCAAGGCCCCTGACCCTTTGGGGAAGTCACAAGGGGCTGCAGGACAGGGTGGGAAACATTTCTTGTGAGACCTTCTTTAAGATCCTGACCAACAGATTTGCTTTGGGATTTGCTGGGGCAGGGGTGTCTCTCCAACATGGCCCATATTGGCTCCTGTGAGCCCACAGACACCTCTCTTGGTGCCCACTAGGTCCCTTCCCATACTAATTTTTATTTATTAAGACAGTTTACATTGTTTTTGCTTGCTGCAATGTGAAGGGCTGCCCTCAGCACCACCTTTATTTGGGTTCAAAAGAATGGCTTCTGCTTTGGAGATCCAGTATCTGCCCTGTACATAGGCATCAAGAAATTGATTTTTCTTCTACTCTCACCGAATTGCCTTCTGGGAAAAAGCACAGGGGGTCATGGCCCCTCTGGCAACTATTTTGTGAAAGCACCCATGACATTCTCTTAAAATGTCAAATGTAACCATTGAGCCAGAAACTTGGGGATCTCTGGCGTAAGCCTTTGTAGACTGGAAACCATGATGTTAGAGGCATCCTGTCATCTGCCTCATTTGGCAGATGACACGATGAACCTGATACTAGTGCTGAATAGGTCAATTAAAATTTTTAGGCACTATGGAAAAATGGCGTCTGTGCTCGCTCGCTCACTCGCTCGCTCGCTCGCTCTCTCTCTCTCACACACACACACACACACACACCCAGAGAGAGAGAAATAGAGAGCTCTGGGGGACAAATGAAAGCTTATGCCACCATAGCATTTAAGGTGCTACCATGTTTTTTGCTGCACAGACTAACATAGCTACCCCGCAATACAATGTTAATAATAATTAAAATAAATATTAGCCTTTCCACCATGTTATCATGCAATGTGTTCTGTGAAATGAGGTTTCTATGGTTATACAGACCTCTTATACACAAGTGGCTCATAATCAAATTCACAAATTGACTCTTGGTCTAGAACAGAACGAAAAAGCAATTAAAATGGCATATTCTTTTGTATTTTTATATCAACCCATAAAAAGTCTCTCTACTAATAGTGGTTATCATGTTCCCATAAAAAACATTTAAAAAATCTAATGAACAGCTACTGAACTTCCCAAAGGACAAACAATTCAAAACATATTATAAGATGCCTTACTACTTAAGCCTTTCTCACCAGAAAGCCAGTGTCATGTAGTTGTTGGAAGTAGTTGGGTCATTGAGTTAGATGATGGAACAAATGGCTTCAGAGTAAAAGGAGAGAACAGAAGCAGGACTGGTTCTATCCCAGCTGGTTGCTAAAAGACTCCTGCAAGTTTAAAATAGCCTTCCCTCAATTTGGTTTTCTCCTGATGTTTTGGACTGTAACTCCAATCAGCCTGATCCAGAATCCTCAACAATGCTAGGAACTGTAGATATTTTGGTAGTAATTGCTGCTTTATAAATTGCTGCCTGATTTTCCTTTCCTTCCACCTTCTTCCCTAAGCCATTTTCCTGTCTGTCATCACTTCTTGACTGTAAACCCAAGAAAAGGAACTGCTCTGTTTGTAGAACAACCCAGAAGCTATTCTGGGAGCCTTTTCAGATGAAGAGAAGTATAAACATTATTTAAATAATAAACCAACTGAACACATAATAAATAAAAAATGTTAATAGTGGTTGCTAGGAATCTCATACAATGTCTTTCTTCAGGACCATGAGAATGGTGCTGAAGGCCCATAGAGAATGGTTAGTATTTCAAAGATTAGAGCATCTAAAAATGTAAGTGAGCACTCGAATATATCATTATCTAACTTGCACTGTGCAGTTATATAACATCTGATTACAAATACCTTTCATCCATTTCAATAGATGGGAATTTAAATTAGTTCAAATTTAATTACCAGAAGCCCAAGAATATATTACTTTGTTTAAAATGTTTTGCTGCTTGAATAAATAGTATTCTCACAATAGCTTCTGTCTCTGAGTAACAAATTGTAAAGTCTAAAAAATTCAGGAATTTTTCAGTCACTTTCACTGTTAAATGAAAGGTATCTCTATCACTGGCCACAGTTAGAAGGCTGGAAAAGCATTTGATTAGAATCACTTAGGTAAATTTAAGCTCTGTAATGAATGGATTTGACTGAATGACCCTTTGAAATTAATTCCAGTCATATAAGATCCCAGGGGACAAAGGCAAATATTACTTTTACAAGGATAGCTTTGGATATGATTCCCGATTCCTTCAAAAGGATTCTTACAGAGAGAGGGTGTGAAAACCATGGGGCCTTTCCAATACTATACAAATGTATTTATCTTGCAGTACTGTTGCACTGAAATTGTCATGGAATGAATCATGGAATCAAAGGCCAGGCCAACTGAAAAGGGATAATTTGGTATTAGGTGATCTACTTATGAAGTAAACCCAGACACCAATAGCATGATAGTACTAGAGGTCAAATCTGTCAATTGATGTAACTGTTAGACTGCAAAGCTGTGATGTTGTCTAATGTGACCCTAAACTAAGGATTTAGACTAAAGTCTAATCCCAAAGAAGTCTAATGATACCTTTGTTTTCGCTACTGAGTACATTTGACTCTTGTGTATTTTCTGACTGTTCTTCACATTTGTTTTCAGTATTACACTGAGATGAGGTTTTCAAATTTTCATCATGTTCTAATATTTCTTTCAAAGAGTTCAATGGAGTTTCTTGGATATAATCATCACTTCCCTGGTAATATTTTCTACGATAGTCCTTTTCATAGGGAATCCGCAGACATATATTTACTTCAAATATTGGTGAATATTCTTCTTCTCCTTTCAGTTGATTTTTCACTTCTTCTAGTATCTAAATTTGTTTGAAGATATAATTAAAGCTAAAACAGTTGCCATTTGTTAAGTTTTTCACCATTCAAATACAAATGCAAATTTACACTGTTGGGAGTCAATTCTAATAAAATTGTTTCATTCATTCAAAAATAAATAATTCACAAAAAAGGTTATCATGGTGAATGGTAGAACAGGATAAACCATGTCATTAATTTCTTCCATATGCATGGTGATTTTCAATAAATCAAGCTCCCTGCATGGTTTGTTAACAAATTCAAAAAAAATATTTCCTGTGTTGAGAAAGCTATTCCATACTCTACTATCCATAGCTACCCATAGGGGAAAAATTGATAGCCATTGATAGTACATTCTGCAATTATATGAAAAGGAAAGAGTCTGTAGGACTAATGAAAATTATTTTTTAAATTATGAATGATCAGTACCTGGCACCAACTTTGTCCTTTTTTGACATTAGGAAAAGAATTACCTGTGCATTCTAGACATTAATAGCAGAAGATTGGGTGGGGGGCAGAATTAATGTTGCAAATAGTAACACATATTAGGGTGCAAACCAATCAAATTGCCTGTAAGCCCTCAAACTTGGAGGAAACAGACATCCTATGCAGAGTGGGAGGACCAAAAGTATAAGACATGCCTCCTTGCTGCTCACAGTCTGCATTTTTATTAGACAGTTGTTTTCAACCATGTCACTGAGGTGTTGGAAAGGGTGGGAGCTGGTGTGGTTCTTTATGTATTAGCTGCAAGAAGATGGAGGCAGGGGATAAGAGCTCAGATCCCCAGTTCCAATGCCAGAGTGCTGTCTCTGACTTCAGAGCTGGGAATCCAAACAATCATGAATTTTTAATTTTTGTATGTTAAAGATGGTATATTGTGAGTATTGTGTTGTATTTAATTTTTGTGAACCACTGAGAGATCTTTGGCTATTGGGCAGTTTAGCAATTAAATAAATGAAGTGGATCAACCTGTCAATAAATAATTAAATGACACAGAGTAGGTAAATAATAAATCAAAGCAATGTAAATTAAATGTATAACATAAGAGTAGAAATTATTCAAATAAAAAACCTTCAGCATACTGAATAGGTTGCAGTTTGTGTAGCTAATTTAAATCCCAGCGCACGCGCGCGCGCGCGCGCGCGCGCGCGCTCTCTCTCTCTCTCTCTCTCTCTCTCTCTCTCTCTCTATATATATATATGTAACTAGATCCAATTGGAAGAGACTTTCTTTTGGAAATAATTTTACCTTGTCTATATCACTGACAGTAATAATTTCATGCTGTATTTCAGGTTCCTTTGAACGGCACACTGGTTCCTGAAATTCCTGGAAATGATTGCTTTGAAATATCCATAGACATCTGTTTTCAGAAGTCAGTAAGCTATTAGCTCTCTCAATTGTGTTTCTGTAGGATCTGCATGTGTTAAATTTTACTAAGTTATATTGTAAGCATGGCAACCATTTTTCATATTGTCGTAAATGTTTTTATTTCTCCAAGGTGCTCAGGCCAGCATACCTGGACTAATTTTATTGCAATCTACCTCAACAAAGCAGTCCTAAGTGCAGAGGATCACTGGAGCTACCCTGGCACAAACATAGAAACATACAAACAGAGCGTGTCAGAAGGGGTCTCCCGGGCCATCTAGTCTGACCTCCGGCACAAGCCGGCTCCACTCACAACATGCCCACCGTGTGGACGTCCAGCCTATCCTTGAACACCCTAACCGATGGGGCCTCAACGACCTCTTGTGGAAGCCCATTCCACACCCCCGGGGTCCTAACTGTTAGGAAGTGCTTCCTGGCATCCAAATGGAACCTTGGCTCCCTGAGCTTTGCTCCGTTGGAGCGCGTCCTGCCTTCCTCTGCAGGGGAGAACAGGTCTCTACCCATCTCCATGTGACTTCCCCTCACATACCTGTATGAATTTAGTTACATCACATTCCATTCCACCCATAAAGGGTAAACATGCATGCCTGCCACTTCTGCTGACATTTAGGAGCTGTCATCCTCAATGAACATTCCCCTCAATGTTGCACGCATGCACGCACGCACGCACGCACACACTTGTAGGCTACTTCACTTGTTGCCAGAGAATTGGCAAAACTAGCAGCATGGCTGGACTCTCTGTGGTGCAACCCAGTAATGCAGTCCCATACATATCTGAAACTGGATCAATTCCTAAATGGGGCCTGTTTATTCCCCCTCCCCAAGCCTGGCTATTTTTCCTCCTAGTTCATTTCCGCAAGTGAGCGCAGTGGCCATTCCATACCACAGTAATTCCTCCAAGCACAATATCTGCCATTGCACGAAGGTAAGAGACCATCCCAGCTTGGGAATCAGAGCAACAGCAGAGCATCAGGACATGATTCTGTGGCCATTGGCCAAGAGGAGCTTTATAGGAAGTAAGATGATGCTGAATACAAAATATACCTGCCCAGTGTGGAGGTGCAAGAGGGCCCCTAAAGAGTAGAAACAAAGTGGTGCAAGTGACAGGAAAGGCAGATAGGGCATGCATACAGGCATGAAGCAGGAAGCAGGAAGGTGAAGCAGGAAACTGCTGCCAAGGTGCTACTCATCCACAGGCACTCACCAGCAATGCCAAGGGCAGGGATGGAGAGTAAGAAAGTCTCCATTCAGAGAAGAAAGCCCCTTCAACAGCAGGGTCTCTGATCATCAAGGAAAGGAAACCAATGGCACCTACTGGATTTGCTGACCATGGTCTTTCTGAGCTATAATAGTTTAAGGTTCTTTAGATGGTATCATGACCCTCCAGTTTTGCTTCTAAAGAGCACTTTCAGTGAGTTTGTTGGTTGAAGATCAGAGGAAATATAGTGTTTTATTGTTAGAGTGAAAGGAAATGCTTTTTCTTCTCTTGTACATTTATGCTATCTGCTATATTCCTGGGTCACCTAGAGGTCATGTAGCAGAAAACCCTCTTTGTGCAGTGATCCATTTTAAATTCTACAAAGAAACTAAACGCAGATACAGTAGATTATCAGTTGATTAACAGTCTCATGTAGGAAAGCTTAAAGCCTCAAACCATTCTGTCTATATTATGGTCTGCCACCTTAGAATATTCACTAGCCAAAAGGATGCATTATGATCCATCACTCAGTCACAGCCCTAGTGCTCTAGTGTGTTGTGATTAGGTGATGGGCTGCACCTCATCCACAGAAGCATCCTTCTGTGGGGGTATAGTAGTGCATTGGTCAGGAGGACCATTCCTTCCTATTAAGTGCAATCGGTAGAATTTAGTTACATCAGCTCTTGAACTGGTATAACTCTGAGTGCTCATGTAGAGGCTCCTGTAGGAGAGGGAAGGGAGGGAGGTTTGATGAGGCATAAAAGTGTGCACCATCCCCTTTTGGGGCTTCTTGCAGTATCTCCTACTCAGCAGAGCAGATCCCCAGAGCGATGGATCCATGGAAGAGAAGGGTAGTAGGGCATCATTACCTCCTCCAGCCAATAGATTTTTTTAACTTAGGTATGCAATGTACAAAGACATGCTGCTTACCCATAATTGTAGTTCATCAAGCACTCATCTGCAATGTCAATAGGTACAGGCACCTGTACATCACTTCAGTCTGGAAAACTCCTAGTCTTGGAGAGAGCCCTGTCCTCATCCCTTACACATGCAGAAGGGGTGTTGCTCCTGCATTCATGCTCACTTCAGCTTCCAGCTCATACAACAGTTATAAAACCAGAAGTGAAACAGAAACACAGAAAAGACATCACCTGTGATGATTTAGGAGGGAGGGTTGTATGACTGTCCAGATGACCACTCAAACATCTATAGCTGCAGGTAAGCAACCCATCTTTCTTCTTTGTGGTCTCTGTGTAGTCACACATCTAGGCAAAGAGGAAAGCTTACTTCCTGGTGGCAGGGGAAGTACTAGGAAGCCTTTGAACTTCCAAAAGAAGTACTGATCCTGGCCTGGACATCCAGCCAATAGTTGCAGACAAATGTTGAGGGTTGGCGTCACATAGCTGTTCTGGAAGATTAGTTCACACAATCTCTGGGACTTTTACAGCTGGTAACACAGATGGACAATTGAGGGAATCCAGCAAAAGAAACACAAAGAGTAGATAACCTGTTCTTTTATGGAACTTACATAGCAGAGGAATAACTTTTCACTCTGCCCAATTGTTACAAATATTGCAGCATATTAGTATATATAAATGTATATTACTGAGGAAAGGTCAGTAAGTCCTCCCTTCAGTGCAAACTGACTATTCATGGGTTAGCTGGGCTTGAACAACAAAACCAGGGGCAATGATTACATTAGTGGGATTTGAGAGGACATGCTAGCAAACTTTTCTAGAACAAGTGTGGGTGGGGTAGGGGCATCAGTCTCGACACTTCTTGATACAAAAGTGGCTTCATTGCAAGGAACTTCTTAGGCAGGTCAGAACTGAAATATCGGTCACTATCAACTGAGTACAATGGTACCTTGGCTCACAAATTTAATCCATTCCAGGACTCTGGTCGTGACCCAAATTGGTTGTGAGCCAAGTTAAATTTCCCCATAAGGTTCAATGTAAGTAAGATTAATCCATTCTGTAACTGTTTTTTAAATCAGAAAAATGTGAAGCAAAGTGACAAACAACAACAAAGCTCGCGGCCATCTCCCCCCGAGCACGAGTGCGGTCATCTCCCTGCCCCCCTCCCAGTACGACCACGATCGCGCCCATCATCCCTGCATGCACCCATCATCCCGGAGCACTGGGAAGGGAAGAGAGGGGCGCGAATGCTGGCGCATGGGGGGGGGGAGATGGGCGCAATCATAGGGAGGGGAGATGGCCAAGATCACGGTCATGATCACGGTCACCACCCAATGCGGAGTTTGAAACCTGAGTCAAAATTTTTATGAAATTTTTGTTCATAACCCGATTTGGTCGTGAACTAAGGTGTTTGTGAGCCGAGGTACCACTGTATATACAAGCTTTTGGGTTTGCTTCAAGACCAACAACAATTCTGGAGGCTTATCCCTTTCTTAAGATTATCAGAATAATCTGCTCAGGCTTAACCAGAAACTTTACCAATAGCTTGGAGCCAGGAGTTGTAAGTGCCACAAGGATGCTGGTAGGAGGGTGAGGTCAGGCACTATCAAGTCCAGCAGCAACACAGACAGCCCTTATCACAAAAGTAGCAATCAAAGACCTGGTGGTTTCTAGGAAGCCCCTGCATTTTCCCCTAGAAATTGAAGAAACAACCAGCTGAAGCACCAGTAACAGCTAAAAACACCAGTGAACAATGGAAAGCATGAAAAAATATAAAGAACAACTAAACAGAAAAGAAGGAAGGAAGGAAGGAAGGAAGGAAGGAAGGAAGGAAGGAAGGAAGGAAAGAAGGAAGGAAGGAAGGAAGGCTCTTTTTTTCTTTAGCCTATGGCAAATATATCCCGAAGCTACTGTTGTGGTGGTTGAAAGAATACTGAGGAACAGTATGGTAGCCATGATCCTTGAGAACGTGATCAGAGAGCAGGGCAGAGCTGCTGCCACAACTCTATGCTATGTAAGTTTTCCCGAAAGTAGCTCTGCTCAACACACACACATACTCCTAGACAACACATATCATTAAACCATTAAATATATAGGAAATACTTCTGAATTATATCGTTGGTATTTATCAGTTTCATTCAGCAGAACAAAGCTTACACATAGCCCTTTACTCATACTTCATACCAACCATTTGCTTCAAAGAATTCTTATACTTTTTCAAAATAGTAACCTATACTTATTTATCTGTGTATTAACATAGAATTTTGTACGCAATTCAGTATAGGAGAAGATCTTGTATGAGTGACAAACAGGTTAAATGACCTTATAAGCTCTTCGTTTGTCTTCACTTTTAAAACGGTCAAATTACTGGAACCTTTAAATATCTCCATAAGACGATTTAGAGCATTGTGAACCAATTTGCGAAGCAGCTCTTGAAAGATCCTGTCCACAAGCTGCAGAAACCTAGAAAACCGTTCCATAACATGCCGCCATCCTGCTATCTCAAAGTGTTTCGGTTTCTCTGTGACATCATCTGATAAGTGCTGAAAAAGCCATTCAGCTCCCTTCATTTCTGCCACCTAAAGTATTGTAAAAACAAATTTGGAAAATAATTCAGTACGTGCCAAACATCACTTCTTGAGACTGAACATTATGCTATTTTGCCATGCCTGGTCTTCTCTGTTAGAATTGCTTTTAGTGAAAGAAATGTCTCTCATTTGGAGTATCTAAATCCAGCTCAGTATTGTATTTTTATACTCTTTGGAAGTGCCTCTCCAATGTTCCAGGTAGGATTGAACCTGGGATCTTTTAAATTTACGAGCACAATCCAATGACACCTATAATTCCACCTTAAAACAAACTTTTTGGTTCATCTAGCTTCCTTTCCCCTTGCTGGAAGGCCAGGCAATAGAGAGCCTGATGAATCTAATGCAGAGGTGACAGCTTCCAGAGGGCTGCATTGCCCCCCATCCATCACTGCCTCCCTGCTCCTATTATCCCACTAAATGCATTCAGTGGTACAGCAACAGGGAAATAATGACTCATCTTAAAAGCAAAAGGCTACTGAATTTTGCTGATGGAGACTATTGTGTTTTACAGTATATGGAACTTTTCTTCCTCCTGCTGTCACTGAGTCTTAGCAGTACAGGCAGAGCACTGGGGATCAGCAAAAGATGGATGCATGAAACCTGCTAGATGTCCACCCTGATGCCGTGATCCATATCGCTGCTTCTTCTTCCTGTCCCAACCTGCCACTTGCCCTTCTTTTTCCCTGTTCAACTTCCTTCCGAGGTTTCTGCTGTGACCATGGAAGAGGAGTTACAAGCTGAGCTTTTCACAGTTCATGGGGAGGGGGAGATTCCCACTCATATTTTCCCTCCCGCCAAGTCATAGCTGTGTCTATGGCCTAAGGTGCAGCAGGGGGCCCTCATCATCCTGTGCTCCCTGGGACCATAGGACTGCTCTGTAAAGCATTGGTGCGGTAATAGAAATATAGCCATTACCCTCCTAGTTTCTCTTCCTTACTGAGAATAGTGAATGAAAAATACAACGAAACTACAAAGTATGCCCTTTCTCTTGCCACGACAGAGCTTTTTACACATTTCTGAAGTCTATTCAAGAATCAATATATTCTAAATAAAAGTAAAAAATATACAATAGAGTGATTTAATTACCCTTAAGAAAGCACTCCGAATTACTTTGATTACTTTGTCTTTAAAAGTTTGTATTTGAGCAAGTGCTTGTTGACTTTGTTGAAACTGTTTCTCACAAAATTCTTCCAAAGTATATGTGTAGGATGTGTCTATCTAAGAAACCAAAACAAAGAAATATTTTTATAGCTAGAACTGATGTGAGTTTCTGTTCCCCTTTAAACCATTCCATTCACTAAAATGCAAAGTGATGAAACAAAGCGAATTAATTATATGCACATTTCCTTTTCAGTTACTTCCCATCTATGAGATCTGTGTATAATTCCCTGTCAAAAAATGCGCATTTTTCCCAAATGTTTTTTTAAATCCCTAGAGGTTGCAGAATGGGGTATGCTTCACAAAATGGCTCCATTCTCTCCATCCCATTCAGCCACCTTTGTCAGAATTTTTTTTGCCACCCATACGGAACCCGCAGTAAAAGTTCCAAAAATGAGCTATGGAAAGGTCTCTTTCTGGACTTGCTGGAGACTTGGGGAATGTTCCTAAGGCAGCAGGCACTGAAAAGTATCACTATGATGCTCAAAACTAAGGAGATTACCTTGCTATTTTGGTTCACTTAACTTCACAATGTCTTTTCCATTTGCTGGTATGTAGCACCTGACAGCTGTCAATTATATGCAATTTTGCCTGTACACAATCTCACCTCATTATTCTGTTATTGCTGAACAGCTGTAACTGACAAGGTAATAGACCAGGAAAGACTGCACATATTTTTGACAGCTGTAAGTTCACACTTCTGCAACTCTGAAAGACCAACATTTTTTAAAAAGTGAAATGCTTGTGCAGCCTGAAAGAAAAACGAGACAGCAATGGGAGCTCCAAAGTTCTACCTGGGCATCAGTGGAGCGGCTATCACTAGCAGTAGCAAAGGGTTCTGGAAAAAATATCCCAAAAAGGCAAACAAAAACAGGGCTACGATCAGACCAGGGACAGAGAGATAAGAGGGTTCTGCCATGCAGGACCCTGGGACACTGGCTAGAGTACCAGGGACAAGGAGGAGAGCCCCGTCATCTGTAGCCCCGTCATCTGTAGGAGTACAAGGAGTTGTTCCATGGACAACCCACACTGCAAAGTCTAATCAGCAGGGTGACTTGCCTTGTCATGCCAATTTATCCAGTATGTTTACAGATATAATCATCTATTGTATTTAATCATATAGAACTAAGACCAGTACAGACATTTACAACAATATTAGTCATATTATCATGTATGCCACTCATAATGTGAATGGAACCTGAGCCAGTAGGTCCAGGTGTCCCAAACCAAATACTAAATTTTTATTGCCCTGAATCACAGCAGTATGAAAACTAAAATGTATTTAAAACTGAACACAAACCAGAACCAAAGCAATATTTTAACAGGCTAATTTTCTGATACAGATAGTTCAAGGGGAATCTTAACAAATAGAAATACTGATACACTAAAGTCATACTGTATTACTAAAGTCATACTGTATTAGCTCCTTTAGTTTTGCTGGCTTCCTCAAGACATATTTCTTGAGTAGATATAATTTTTATTCCCATCCACTTATAGTACTGTTTCTGACCTTTATGAAATGGATAGCTTTATCTTCTGAAGATATGTGCCTCTCGGGGTTACTAATATCCACACACAATCCTTGCATATAAAGCAAACATTTCTGTAATATTTCATCAGCAAAAAACAGTTGCTCATACATCACCATTCTGTAAACAAGAAATGGCGTTCTAAGTGTAAAAATCATACAAATTCTCACTTTAAAGTAATACATTTTAGGCAGAAACTTAAAATTACATTGGCTTCCATAAGACATGTAAGGTATGTAAAAATCACGATCCTAATATTGATTATCAGCTGAATTATAAACACTTCACTTGTAGTTTCCAGTTCATTCAGAACTATATGCAGGACAGTTCTGAATGAACACCTTGTTTGTTAATTTACCCTGCAACATTTCTTAATGCTTTTATATTGGGAATTGATGGCAAAACTCTACCATTTAGTTCACACATATTTTGTCATATTTTCATATGGGATATCTCCTCTCATTTGCCATTTAACATAATATCAAAAGAGTTTATTCCCCTACCATGCTTCAGTAAAATTTTTCAGAAAGATGGCCCATAGTGTGAAGAATTTTTTACTTAGAGTGAACACATCATAAATGATTAAAGCTCAGTAATGAAGTAAAATAGTTGCTGTTCACTGCATTAGTGATGGTTACTTTTCCCAAATCCAACTGAGAGTTTTCTAGGACATGAGCTCATCTCAAACACATGCTTTAAAACATATTCAAAATGCCAAGTGCTAGTATAATGGGAGTTGCAGAGAAAGTAGCATGGTTTCTCCCACTCAGAATATAGGGAAGGGGGGAAAGAATGCAAACAAGAATTTCCCTTCCTCTGCTCTAAAACTCTTTACCAACTGTACACATGTATGTGGTTGTGTTTATACTTTTTGAGTATGAAGTAGGTTGGTCTGATGAAAAAAACAAAGAAAGGGGATTTCTCTAGCTTTGTTCTCTCCTATTCTTCAGCTTTGTGCTGGTGCACACAAAGGGAATAAGATGGTAGAACTGTGGACTGTGACACTTCAGACTATTTTTTTAATGTTCTCTGGCATACAAAAATTTCATGCAATTAAAAAAGGAACACATCAGGAAGATTGCCTAGGTATAATATATGGTATATTGTTTGTGTGCTTGTGTGTGAAAGAAATACACACATACATTCACAACTTTTTAAAATGTAAATGTGTATATATATGGTAAAAAGAAAGGTCCCAGATTCTACATCCACTGTAAATGATGAAATTATAAAACTTCTTAAACTGAAAGCCAATGCTGTGTAGTGTTTGGAGTATTGGATTGCAAGTCAGGAGATATGGATTCTAATGTCCATTCTCTGATGAAGTTCACTGAATGACTTTGGACCTATCTCACAGGGTTGTTGTAAAGACAAAATAAACTATAGAATGCCTTGGGTTGTAATGTGATGATATTCACTTCTGATTTATAAAATATATGCAACTCACAAACCTGCCATAAACCCACAATGTACAGTACACCTGTCCACTCCAGACTGAATATTGCCCCTCTCTCATAACTCAGCTTGATTGAGATAGTGACTGGGTTCCCAAAACAAGCTAAACCATGATGATGGAGGGGGAGATTTATCATGTGAACACCACCTGCTTCTCTTGAGGTGGCTTATAAATTATGGTTTAAGAAACTCCCCATGGCTTAAAACTCCATCTAAATCAGCCACAGCCAAGCCAAAAATATGAAGAGTCCCGTGGGGGGCAAAAAAGTGCCAGTGCTTTGGTCAAGGGGCTCTAGCTGATGATGATGAGGCAAAGTGCCCAAGCAGCCCTATGTACTGCTGTTATTGGCTTTCGCAGTGCTTCTGCTAATGCCGGATCCCACCCTGCCCCTGGCATCAGCAGGAGCACAGGGAGAAGCTGCAGGGGCCCACAGGGGAAGAACTAGCCACTCAGTCTTGCTTCCTAACTCAGAAGCAAGTCCACATCGCTGCATCCCATCCACTAGGATGTCGCTGTATCTCTGGCAGTGGGTGGAAGCGAGTTCTTCTGCCATCCTTGAGACTGGCTGGTATGGAGGCAAGGAAGCACTTCTGCCCCATCTTCCCTCACCCTCCCGGAGCATTTCCACCACTCCAAGTAGGAAATGTGCTGGGCAGGCGGCGGTGCCACTGGTGCCTGCCCGCACCAACTTCCCAAGCCCTAGTCGGGAGCTGGAAAGGGCATCTTTCGAGGCGCTGCACAAACCAAGGCCGAGCGCCGGCCATCGCCTCCGCACCTGACTCCTGCTCGCGAGTCAGTATGGGAGCGGGGCTGTTCTGCCTGTCAGCGACCGGCGTGCACACGCGCCGACGGACAGCATCTACCACAGCCCGCCTAGTGGGAACTCCCCTGAGCCGGCGGGCGGGCAGCGGCTGAACGGCGGGCAGGGGATGAGGGGACCAGCGCTAGGCGCGCCGCGGCAGGAAAGCGGCAAGGCCCGCGGGGACGCGGAGCCCAGCACGAGACACCCTTTCCCCGTGGGGACGGAAGGGGCGCCTCAGTCGGGCTCCAGTGCGCCGCATGAGGCGGTTCTTCCCTTCTCCCAGGCCCCCCACCCCCTCGGTCCCCCGCTCCGCGCTCCAGCCGCTGCCCGCGGCGGATGGCACCTGACGCAAGTTCCCCCTTTCGGCGGCTCTCATCCAGCGCGGCTCCGTGCTCGCTCCAGCGCAGTGTCCCATGGGATACGGCTAGAGGGCCGAGGCGAAAGCGGAGGCCCGGGACCCTTGCTGTGCCCTCCCGCAGCTCCTGAAGCCCAAGGCTATAGCCGTCCTGAGGTTATAGGATGGCCATGCAACGCCGCACAATGTAGAGAGCTGGAGAATCCATGCCCAGGTCCTCTCAGGCTTGTTAGTGACTGGTAACTGAACTTGCCCGTCTGGGTGCTGCCCAACCCCACAGAAATAATGCTTGTGTTGTGTATTATTTTTCTTTGTGGCTGGCTGGTTGACAAAGAGCGAAGAGAAGGCTGAGCCAGTCTCAGAGCCCAGCTGACTCTCCTCCCTCCGCATATTGGAGACCTTTTTTTCGATGCGTTATTCTATAGGTTTAGTGAGCTCATCTGGCATTTCATTTGTTTTTAACGAACTACATATTTCTCAACTCCTTTCTACTTGGTTCTTTAATCAGTTTATTGAATTGAAAACTAAATTTCATTCTCTTGCCTAACCTGGACTTCGTTTTACTCATACAGTGGATTCTTTGCTAAACATAACTTGTGTTTAAAGGAGGCTCTAAAATAGTGGTCCACACAAAAAAGTTCTCTCCCTTCCAACATAAGCTGACTTAAAGTGCAATCCTATGCAAATTTAGGCAGCATTCTGGGAGCAATAGGACCTTTTTCTGAGTAACCATGCATAGGCTTCCATCCTAGACTTTTAAGGCCTAAAAGATATTAAAACTATGTGAGTGGTGGTGGTACTCCCTGTGAGGAATAAAAAGGTTTCTTGAAGCATGTTCTACTCAGCACAGTTAGTGATGCAATCATGTTGGTTTGTCATAATTGCATAATTTACTGACATTTTTAAAGATAATAGGTTCTCCAATTGTTTACACTAATAGCTGCTATTCACACTTACTTGCTCCTTTTTACTTTTGATCTCTTAACATTGTTTCTCCAGTTGATAAAATATTTCTTTTTTCTGGAAGGAAAAAGAAAAGTTTGTAAAAAGGTAGAAGGATCCAGAAAAATCACATAAACAAAAGATGACTGAACTGCAAAATTTATTTTCTTTAAGCCACAAACAATTTTAAAATATTTAACTTAATGCTCAGTGAATTCAAATTTGGTAGTGTTGTTATTTATTTAAAAATCAATATAGGTGAACAACATAAACAACATAACAACATGAGCAACAGAAACAAAAGTCTAGGCATCTGTTTCAGTGAGCTTACGATTTAAAAGTCAGCAGTGAAGCACCCAATAGGAAACTAGTTTGTTGTACTTACTAGAACAGGAATGGGAAGCCATAGATATTTTGGCCTATAACTCCCATCAGCCCTAGCCAGCACAAGCACATAACAAGGGACCATGAGAGTTGTAGGCCAAAACACCTGGGGGACCACAAGTCCCATCCATGGATTGGAGTGTTGGACTAGCACTGGGGACACTCAGATTCACACCCCCATTCAAGCACACTGTGTGACAGTGAACCAACATACTTCACTGGGTTCTTGTGAGAATAAACTGGAGTCAATTGCCATAAACACCACTTTGACTTGCTTGAGGAAAGTAAAGGTGTAATTAAGATAATTAGAGTAGGAAGAAATGAGAGAGGCAAGAGCAAATGTGGGCAAATGTCATTGCATGTGCTTGGGTTTCATTCTGGTTAGTGACAGCTATATTACAAAAACAAAAATAGAGCAAATGTGAGATTGGGAAGATGAATGAAAGTAAAAGTACAAGCTTACAGGCAAGGTAAAATTATGCCTCAGAGAGAGATTTACACGGAAAAAAATGTGAAAAATTTGAATACAGAAGGTCACTGCATGCATAATAGGCATCATGGCAGGAAGCCCTTTATGCCCATGATAAAATAGGTAAGAGAGTACATTCTAAGGCTCATGTGTATCTGGTTCATCAGTTTCATGAAGGGTCTGTGACAAGTGAAAAGGGGCAGTTTATCTACTCTGTCACCATGAAGTGACATGGTACTAATTTAGGGATATGATAGAATAGTCCCAGAAAGAAAAAACTACTTTCCAGAGAATTATGCAGAAGTGACCTCTCATGCTGTCAACTGGTCAGATACAAAGGTCATGTCATCAGCCCTACCAATCACTTTTAAAGGCCCTCAAATCCTGACAGTTTCTGGAGAGTGCTCACAAGCTAAGACAGAAAGCTATCTCCCTGTAATTTCTTCATTGGTTCCCTTTATGACTTATCCTTTTGCGATCTGAGTGATGTTCTGACCTGTGCATTACTTTGTACATGATAAATGAGCAATGAAAGACTAGATCCAGGAACAGAGCTATCTAGTTTCCTTGAGCTTCATTATGGTATATATTGTGTATATAACACATTTATAACATCACTCAGTATCACACACATACTGAGTACCTGCAGTCGTTTCCCCATGTCACCTACTCCACTCACAGCATCCAAAATATATCTAGTAGAACTGAGCACTCTCATGCAAATCATCACATCCTCTTTACTGCTTACATATTTCCCCTTTAGAGCTACAGCCAGGCATACTTAATGACAGAATGTCTAATGATGAGGACAGATGAATATTCTCTCATTGCTAAGTATTTAGTCACTGTTGGGTTCTCTAAGTAGGAAGCAGGGGTAGAAAGGATGTACTTTACGACTTCTCTACACAAGGCAGTTATTTCGTCCTGGGCCTTTTCATAATGTCATCCTCCAGGGCCTCTCTTGTGTTTTCCAGCCGTTTTTTCAGCTTTTTTTTTTTTTTAAGAGCATGGATATTGAACTATTAAATTTCAAGCTGGAAAAAACAGTCTCATGAAAAGTCACAAATGCACTATACTGCACTCACCACAAAGTCACCTCGTACTTGGTTAGTAGAATATATACAAAGACAGAACAATACAAACCTGAAGAGACAAACCCCTGGATAAGAGAAATACTTTTGCTCTTGAGGCCCTGACCAGCCTCAGGAAACTGGTGGGTTAAGCCTTCCTGTAGAGAAACCCTTAAATCAAACTTTGTTCATAACTCAAAGTGGTACGATGGAGTGAGCTCCCTATTTTCCTTTGATTCCTAAAATATAAACTGGTTAAAGCTTTGTATTCTGAATTTGATATTTTAAGAAAATACAATGTTAATGATAATAGGCTGGATCCAGAGACCTGTTAATGGAAAGAATTCTGGCAGTGGTATTCTGGGAACAGTTGTGTAAGAGCTACACAACTAATAGAAGACCTCATGCAAAAGATTGTACAGCATCTTGAAATCTTGCAGAAGAACATGCTGAGACCATGTGCCTTACAGAGTTGGAGCACATCTGGTTTTCTGTTCTTTTCATGAGTTTACAACATATAGAAGAGCATATCTGGATTCACTTGATTAGTTCCAATAACACAATTCTTACCTGAAATCAGTGCATATATCTATACAACGTAATGCATAATAAAGTTGCCTTTCATATAGCCACTCCATCACTGGTATTATTTCCATCTGCTGTTTTCCACTCACTGAAGTAAACTATGAAGAAAAATGAAGCAAAGACTTGTTTCAGGAGTTCAAAGATGAACTGCATCTGGGCTATTATGGAATTACTTTTCATCATTACAAATTATTATCAATTGCCTGGATGATGCTCCCTCAAGAATTCTGACTTTGCTGTTTACAAACAACATCCTTGAAGGCAGCAATGGGAACATGTGGCCCTCCTGATACTAGAATTCCCATTATACCTTACCACTGGCTATGCCATCTAGGCCTTGTGGGAACTACAAACCAACAACATTTGGAGGGTCAAACATTCCATTTTAAGAAATACCTTGGAAAAAAGCAAAGATAGCAACACTTCTATCAAAACAGCAATCAGTAACCTGCACAGTTAAGGACACTACGGACCATGTCTTTTCTGTGTTTTTACCTCTAGAGGGTGCTCGTGAATTATATTAAAAAATACCTATAAGCATTACTTATTATTCTTTTAACTCTTATGACTGCTTAATGAAAAGAAATAAGAATGTCACATTATGAATTCTCTCTGCAAACATAACCCCTGTATTAGTAGAAGATTTTTAATATATATACTCACAATTCTGTCATTTATCTCTAAAACCATATATTCAACACTTGCTGTTGAAATGCTAACAATATCTCTGTGCTCAATTTGATGATCCTGTCATCACTCAACAAGCAATTAGGCCTCTGCTGTGGAAGAACCCTCTGAGGAGAACAGATCCCTCTGACATCTGTTTCAGTTCCTCCCTCCTAAACATCAGAAAGACCTCAGTTTTTCAAATTCACCAAATGATTCTAGAGGATCTGCTGTTGGAGCCCAATAGGCATTTTTCCCAGCACACTTATTTCCTTTAAAGGGGTTTAAAACTAATTTATATGTGGTTTATTGTATAACATTTTATAGTCGGTTCAAAGTGCTATATAAATAAAATTAAACAATAATACACTTAGATCACTTTGTGTGGCACAATATATTAAAATCTACCTTTCCTAAAATGCATAGTGTACACTTATATGAACATCAGCTGCAAAATGTTTTGTTTTTGCATGTATTGTTACTTTATAACTAATTATTTTATTTATTTGTGTTTGTTTTTATTAAACTGCCACTTCCCTTTATTGTCTCCATGCTAAAAAGTGGGTTTACACTAAGTAGCGTAGGTTGGAACCTTTTGACACGTACATTTTTACAGCAGAATCCTTTGCACTGTCTCTTTTAAACACACTAGAATATGGGGAAACTACGGTATGATCTTCTGGTAATCATTTGAAACAAAACCATTGATTTTTATGTTCCAACAGGTTGAGAATCACTTTGTGCCTTATGCATTTGGCCATCGAGTGGCACAGACAAGCTTAGCAGGGCAGGTAATGGGAAGGTAGCAGGATGCAGGGTAGCAAGGTAGAATCAGGAAAAGGCACTACAAGATCAAAGCAGCAGAAAAAGTGTTTTGACAAATGTAGACCATTCCTTATTTATGATGTGTCCAGCTGATCCTTGTTGGGAGCTCGCTTCACAGATTAAGAAGCAATGGATTTAATGGGACAATGCTTGGGCCGGCAGCTGCAGACTGCAGCATTCTGAAGTGGTCGCTATTGAGCCTGTATCCTTTGCAGTCCTGGATTCAGACTCTTCAGCGGTCCACAGTCTGATGATGCATCCTCCCCCAGTGAAGTCAGCAAGCACTTCATGTCAAAGCGTGCTGCAGTGTTCCTTGCTATGAGTGTAGAAAGAGCCACAGGAGGAGTTACTGACAGAGAATCAGTAAATTCAGGGCTGAGGAAGAGGTCTTGTTACCTTGGATACATATGATGCTGTAATTGTCCAGTATTCTTTACTTTGCTTAGCCACATGAGTAGAGACTACTTGAAGGTCATATGGATCATAGTCTGCTTTAGGGTCATTCCTGCTTCTTATGAGACAGTATACATATTCTCCATCGTCTTTTGGTGATGGGGTTGTCTGTTAACAGAAAATCAGAACAGCAAAAAGAAAATAGTTTGAAATTATTATGTAATCTGTTATTCATTCTGACATGCACATATAACATTAAATGCTTCAGCATGTTTAAAATACTATATAAAACAGAAGAGCAGTTCATTGGTGTTGATAATAAACACAATGAAGCCCCAGTATAATAGGAAAAAAATGTGAACTTCACAGCCTATGTGCTTTTTGAATTATTAGCCCTAACCAGCCATTGTATGTCTAAGGGATGTTATGATGAAGCTGCCAGGTATTAAAATCTGCAGGAGATGCTCTTTTGAGGGCACCATGGCCTACAAGAGCCATAGTTTGTCAGGCATGTTTGTCAGGCCTTTCCCCTGCATAGTTCCCAAACTCTGTAACTGTAACTTGCTCCTGGGTTATGAAGCAGATCTGCCAGCCTTGTAATCCTGCTCCAGCATTCTTTATGGGGACTTCTCCTAGTGGAAAGCAAGATCCCACTATTTCCTTTCCTCTCACAAGGGGTTTCTCTCAGTGCCTCCAGCACTTCCAAAATGGGAGTGTGGCAAAAGTAAAGACAGTAATGCTGTCATCCTATAGGTTTCTAAGAGAATAGTAACCCCCACACACATCATAACAACCTCAGTTGCAGGTGGGTAAAACACATCCATAGCAAAAGATGGTTCAAAATATCTTAAGAGATAGCGGGGCAGTCAGCAACTCCAACACATGGAATCCCTGTATATTCTCCAGGAATAGACAAAGGGGGAAATACTCCTTCCCATCTCTGTCCCCACAGGGTCTGTCCTCAGGGCCAGCCAGGTGATTGGACCTGGTTTTTCCCAGTCTGCTATGGGGCCATATAGAAGCATGGAAGGCAGGTCTCCTCTCTTCCTCCCATGCAGTACATAGGAGTCCATCCAATGAGAGAGCATCCCTTATATCAGAATCGGTTCTGCATCAGTTGCCTTGACTGCTGCTGTTTTGTGAAAAAGCGGGATGCAATAACACAAAAATAAGTTTCAATAAATATGCAGGTACTTGACCAGTTAAACCAAAATGGAGGGGAATATTTCATATAAAGCATTTTACAGATCTTATTTATTGAATTTTAAGAATTTTAACACTAGTGTAGACAAGGATCCTAGTGACAAAGTGAAATATATCTTGCACACAGAACAAAATTCAACAGTAGGCTGTGAAAAGGCTTTTGCTTGCAATATAGGAATTTCCCCTCCCTTCTTCCTCCTTGTGCCCCTCATCTGCTCCAGAGTGCCCTTGGTGGGAGATGTTAACTGGATACCATCCATATAAGATTCCCTCACTTTATAATGGCTTACAGTGATATATGATTGAAGAAAATAGAAACAGTTTCAGAAGCAGTTTTCCTGTATCCTCTCAAATCTCCTAAGCCAAAATATTTCATTTATGTATTGCTCTCTGTCAATTTCATTCCTCCTGAATCATAATAAAAGGCACATCTCGTGAAAACAGACATATTTATGTTTCGTTACAATAATTGTAACACTGTAAAAAAATTAAAAGGAGACACTGCAGTTAAAAAAATCTTTTAAAATCAATTAGTGATCCCCCCTGAAGGCATGGAACTTTTGCCAGCATCTGAAAAGCTTTATTTGCAAAAACAAAAAAAACAAAACAAAACCAAAAAACAAAAAAATCCTACTGTTAATTAATATTCTCGATGCTAGACATGTCTAAAGGAGCTTCCACACATTGCATTTTTCCAGAAAAATGATGTAATTAGAGCAACAGTCATTTACAGTACAAACATTGGTGGATTGGCCTCATTTGGACTGCAGGAATTAGAGCTGTCATTGTCTTATAAACAGCAACAGTAACTCTAACTTCTGCAAGAGAAAAAACTTTCCTTAATGAGATCTATTCAGTTCCATATCTTATCTTTATAATACCATTATGGTTTAATGCGACCATAAGGTAATAAACATTGGCAAAGAAGGAGAATGTTTTAAATATGTGTTTAAGTCAGGGGACCGTGACCTTTTTGGACCTTTTTGGCCACATTTGGGTATTTTAGACACTGCTGTTGATACTACCACAAAATGCTTACCCACAGAGGATGCAAAACAGCTGCCACGTGGTTGTGATTAATCAAAGTTAAGCGAAAGAGATGCTGGGGTTAAAGAAAGTGATAGTTTGATTAGAGGCTGGGAGGGAGGACAATTGCAGAGGGCAAGGGGAGAGAAAGAGATGGCTAAATGCTAGAAAAGGAGAAAAGGAGTCTAGAAACTGGGGAGAGAGTTGTGGGGAGAGAAATAACAGAGGTAGAGACCGGGAATGATGAGCAAGACTGCAAAGGGGTGAGGTCTGTACAGGTGAAGGATGCCCAAAGGCAACACCTGCTTTCTTTGCAGGATACAGGAGCAGAAAGGAGAATGTGGCACTCTAATGTTGTCCAAGCTTTGTATTCAACATAAACCTTTGAAGGGGATAGGGAGTGGAGAGTTTCATGGCTACTTTTGGGGTGGCTGGGAGTGTCACATTGGGTATCCCCGAACTAAGCCATTAGGAGGAGGTATAAGAGACAAGGACATCATCCATACAAAATGCTTTGCTGAGAAGATACAGCTTTACCACCCTGCTCACTGTGCTGGTTGGGAATGATGGGAGTCATAGTCCAACATAGTTGTGGGCTCCAGGTTGGGGAAGGCTGCATTATAAGGCTGAGCACCCATTCTCCCATGGCACACAAACTAGCTGAATTCCAGTGAACCCAGTCCAAAGCAGAAACCAGATACTACTTCCTTGCTCAGATTTTGAGGCATCACCGCAATCCATAGCCATTAAAATCAATGGGAAATTGTCATTAACTTCAACAGCTCCCAAAGTGAATCTTAAATGAATAAATTAAGTATACTGGCTTGAAATGAAAAGGAAAATACCAGTAATGTAGGCTTCTGAAAAGTAGCCAGATCTGCTGATTTAGCTAAATGTCCCCATGGTGGTACTGATGTCTTCCACCCAAGTTTATCTCTCAGTCTCAAAATATGCACTATCACATCATCGATAATGGGCTCTAAGGGAGAACAGAAATCAGTCAGTGCTGTTTTTACCTGCAGTATTTTGTTAACATGATGCAAATGTTTCCAAACAGCAAATTCTTAATCATGTGATAACTACTACATAAAACGCTTGACCTGTGACAAACCCCGCAGATCACTCTTAAATTATGACCATAGTAAGTGACAAACTATGTCAACGTATTGCCAACATATTAAACTAGGGGCTGGCAACCTGAATCAGCTAGAGGACCAGATGACGCCTACCTCCACAGCTCTCTGCAGGCTGAGGGATGCACAAGGGTCATAGCCATAGGATACCATGGTGTGGACAAACTCCTGACGTATTGTGGTCCCTGGAGGGATGCTCTAGCCAGTTTGTCCACTGGGACTTGGCATCACTTCCCCACAGGAGAAGCTGCAGAGCAAAGCTGTTTCCCCTGCCGCCTGCCTTCTCCCACTGGGAAGAGGGCATGGACTGGGCAGAGGTGCTCAGCCTGGCTTGTCTTATGGCTGGTCCACATGGGGAGGTCAAACAATGACCAAGGTTTACGCCACTGCTTGCAGGCACTCCGGGAAGGTGCCGCACGTGTGCAGCATGCTTGCAGTGCTTCTGTGAAGCAATAATTTCTGGTTTGAGGCAGTGCCATTGACGAAACAGACATCCCTAGTCCGAGGCAAACTCATTCTTTTTATCTTGGGGTCTGGCTTCAATCAGTGTTCAGTTAGTAAGCATAAAGTTGTATTTATGCTCAGGCGAGCTCACTCAAGCTCTTCCTGGGTTTGCTCAGTAATTATCCATATTCCTTTTATGGGGGCTGCATAAAGAGAAAAGATTGGCTCATTTTTTTCTGAGTTAATCCAAAGCCAGGAAAAAAATATTTCTTCTCTCATCACTACCAGATTTTCTTGTCACTCCATTAGCCCACTGACACACTGATTAGCAGTACACCAGTCACAAAGCCCAGTCATTTTGGGCCCAGCCTTTTTGAGTTCATAAAAATCTTATCCCAGCCTGGCTTGGGAGAACTTCAGTGGCAATTCTGTATTTATCTCAGTGTATTTTCTATTAATAAGTATATCATAATAGGAATAATTTGCTTAGGGTGAAATTCTATGCACGTTTAAATAGAAAAATGACGTACACTCCCAACATGCACCAGCTGGGACCTCATCGCCCAGCATGCTAGGAGTTGTAGCCCTTTTTCTTGGCACCTTTAAATGCTTTATTCTAAATGGAGTACAAATTCAAAAAAAGATGTGGGTTTTTTACCTTTTGATAGATCACAGACCAAAGCATCAGTGAATAAAACAAATGAGAAGGACACAGGAAGCAGGGAAGGCTTTCAATAGCATAAATCATCAGCACTTGACTTATGACATACATACCAGTTTTGTCGTAAGAGGGAAGAGGCTTTTTTACCCAGACAAATTTGTGACCACCCCCAGCTTGAAATGTCATGCACGTCCTTTTATGGCAACTTAATTGTGTAGAAACAGTCTGATCTTCAGACTTTTCATTTTCCCCTGTAAGAGAGAATCAATATATCTATAAAACCAGTCTCAAGCCAGGATATGGCTATTATTTCAAATCATTACCAGTTTTGCACTTAATATTCTCTGTATTGCTATCTGTACCATGGTACATTTTATTTACATAGTTTGTATTTTTGCCAAAGTCATGATAGTGATTTAAAAATAAGTATCTTTTCCCCAGGGGCTGGGGATCCCCAGTGATCTGATCACTTATTTCCCCCACAATTGTTCCCCTTGGATGGAGTTTCAGTAGATGTGGCTTGTCCTACAAGCTATTCTTGCTGAAATTCTGTCTTCCACACAGACTGTAAAAGGTTCAGGAACACCAGCCTCATTTCACATAAGGCTGCTGTAGCACCCAGGCTGTGTAGACAAACCTCCACCAACCACAGGCTGTCTGTGTGCCACCTGTGGAAGCTATCCCAGCTGTTGTAGCAGCCCATGGACTTCCCTAACCTGGTGCCATCTAGCTCTATTGGCCCACTACCACTTCCTGCATCTCCCCAGCGAGGGATGCGGAAATCTGTAGTCCAAACCATCAGGAGGGCACCAGATTGGGAAAAACTGACACAGCCTTTTAATAGTCTCCTTGTTCATGGACATACTGCTGACTGCAGTAATCTGCATTTGGGTAAAGGCCAATTAACACTGACATTTCTCTGCAATCCAGTCAGTGCAGGAGATCCTGCAGAGAAAGTAATTGGGTAGTTCTCACATGGGCACCAGCCTTACATGTGGATTATGGTACAAGAAAAATGAGGTTGCCATTTCCCACTTAAATAGAATAATTGCTAGGACTTGGTTCCAAATAATATACTTAGGATCATGATGAAAAGCAGCCACCCAATCCTTTCATCCGACCTTTACCCTCCTCCTCTAAAGAAATGCCAAGGCTTGCTGGTCTAGGGCAGAGAAGAAGTAAAGAGCATTTTGCATTTCCCCGAGTGGCAAATGGATAGTTAGGGGATCAAAAGGAGCAGAGAGACAGGAATCCTCGCCTCCTATTCCTACCCTGTGTGAAAGAGATCATGATCTTTATACTGATGTAAACATGCAATATCTAGAGGATATACAGACTTTATACCTATATAGCTAGTGGATGTAGACTTCTCATGTCAGTTTTATTTAATATGTTGTATTAGTCAATATTACTGTTGGTTTTAATTTCTTGTAAACTGCTCAGAGTCTATGGGAATGGGGTGGTATATAAATATTTGGATACATAAAAATATAGCAAGTGAGAGGGCCACTGTAGTGGTTAGAAGGTTGGACTGGGACAAAGTGGATCTGGGTTTGAGTCCTCATTTAGTAATGAGGACCAGCTCACTCTCAGCCTAACCTGCCTCACAGGGTGGTTGTTAACAAATGGAGAGAAACAGAAAATGGAGAGAAGGAAAACCATGCAATCAGCCTGAGTTCCTTGCAAGAGACAGAAAGGTGGGGTATAAATGTAATGTAATATAATTCAAGTGAGGGAAGAATTCTGCTGTCCTGCCCTGCTTACCTTGCAAGAAATTCATAACAACTCCTGCAACACAGACATGAGATGAGAGTGAGCTGCCCCTGGAAAGCTAATTATTTTGAAATAAAGCAACAGCTTGAAGTGATCACATGAATGTCAGCGGGCACTTACTAATATGGTTTATTAGAGGAACTTTATATTTATAGCCTTACAGGGGAAAAGCATGATAGACTTATGAAAGCCAGATTTATTCATAAATAAATAAAATGTGACGACCTCTCCAGAACAGGAATTGTAATAATAATATCCAAATACTAAACAAATATTCAAGCAACTCCAATTTAACACTGAATTTAGTAGGCTTACTCCCAGGTAAATGTGTACAGGATCACAACTTCAATCTTGACATCTGGCTATATTGTTTTAAAATGGAATTTCTCACTAAAACCTTCTCCAAATGCAAGACTCCATAGCTGCTAAGCTACCCCTTGCATTCCTATGATTTCCATAAGGTTTTATTAAGTTCTTTTTCCTGAAGGTAAATCCAAAGTCCCTCCTTTGTAATTTTTCATAGTGCTGGTTTGAAGTGAGAGGTTTTAAAGAACTCCTCAGGCTGGACAAATGGTTGTGTTATGAGGTTTATCTTGACTGGTAGTAACCTATTATAAATCTTATGTAAGGTAATCTTTGTGCAGAAGGAGGGATGCTTGAGCCCCCTCCCAGAGCCATAACAAGGTAAAACCTGATGCTTCTTTTATAACATTTGCACAATTGCATGATGTACATAATAGATCTTGGAAGGGGAACTGCTATTTTTAAGAATTCCATAATGTTTCTACTAGTCCAACAGATAGTCGGAGCTCTCTGTCTAGCCAAAGCCAGCCAGCAGGAACCAGCCATGGCAGGATAAACAACAGAGAAGTGTTCCTCCAAGAAAGAACTAACTTCAGCTGGATGGCCCTCTGAGCTCATCTAGCTGACTTAGCAGCCATGGGCAGGGATGGAGATGTACACTCCAGTGGAGCCACGCCTCTCCCTTCCCACCACCCATCCTCTTTGTGCCCTCCCTGAACTCTTCTGCTGGCTCTCTTGGATGCTTCCTGCAATGCTTTCCACAGTGATTGTGAAGAGGAAGGGGAACAACTCAATCTTGGATTTGTCCTCTCAGAGTCATAGCAGAGTAGGAGTGCTCCATATCCAATGTTCCCTGGGACCATAGGATTGCTCCACCTGCCATTTAAGGATATCTTGATATGTCCTGAGCCTCAACTCATCCATTGTGATTTCCTTCACCTTCAGCAGAAGTGACAGTGGACACACCAACAGTATCACTTAATTCTTCATGGGAAGGAATTATAGGAATCTTCTCTCCAGCCATGTCTTTCAGGTTAGAGTATTCCAAGCGTCGATCCCAGTCAGCTCTTTCAGCATGGTGATCAGTGATTGGCTTTGCTCTTTCCTTGTGTATTCTTGACAAACTAAAAAGAAAATGGAAGAGTAGGAATCTGAAGACTGTTCTAATGTGGTATCTCTTTTTCATTCAGAGGCAACATTTGGTGTGAAAACTGGCAACATATAAAGACATCACATCATTTAAGGAGCTGTTTTTAAACAATGGGTTTTCAGTTAAAACAAGGCTAAACAAGACATTATGAGGAAAAGTGTGATTTCCTTACCATGCTATTGTGTAGTCTGTCGGAAATGTGGAGGGGCACTTACAAGGGAAAACTGGCTGGTGGAAGGGGGGCTTAATCCTTCTGTGATAAACCTAATTCCCTCACTCTGTCCCAGACTAGGAAACTTGCACAGACAGGCACCTGCACACACCAAAATCTGCTCATCTTAGGCAGATTGCTCACCAGGACTTACTTTATGAAGCACATGCTAGAACCACCTGGAGATTGCCTGATTGGGCTACTGACTGGTCAGTTTGACTTTCCAAGCTCTCTATAGGAGCTTCCATTCTCCATAGAATCACCTTAATTTGCAAAATCATGCTTTCTTCTTTGCAAGCTAGCAAAAGGTCAAGAACACAAAGGAGTCCCCTTTGCTTCCCACTCCTACCTGGAAGCTGCTTAGGTGAGTTATTCTTAGGATCTAAGTTCTTAGAATGTAGTCTTAGCTACTTCATTCCATTATTCATTTCATTTCAAAAGCTCCTCTGAATTTTTCTCTGATACACTTTTGAATATATACAATCAATCTGAAACTGAAGATGAATTTGCCTAGACTGAAGTTGGCTTTACTGAGCTCACCTAGACCACTGGGTACGTTCTACTACACCTTTAAGGGATTTAAAAGAAATTCCCGTGCAAGGGCTTACACTTCTTCATAGATACAAGCCATAAGCATGGAGGCCCATGGAGCCGGGCAATGTGCTCTTAATTATTTGAGTGTGGCACCAAATGCCCCTAAACAGGCAACACAGGATGTCTTGCAGGGCTGGCTCTCATAAGGTAAGTTGAAGCCACTCCTTCAGGAAAAAATGGCTAGGTCTGGGAGCATTTGTACTGACAGGTATATCAATCAAATTGCTGATTTCAAATTGCCTCACTCTCAGCCCTACCTGAGCAGCTCACGCAAAGTTGCCAGGTCGTGCCTTGTCTCTCCTTCCAGATGGCTGCAGGCAACATCAACCCCCCCCCACCCACCCCCCATGCAGAGACACATGCACACACACTCTGCCAGCTCTTGCAAACCACAAAGAGTGATGACACACAACATCCTGTACTTGTGCTACTTGCGTCTAACTTGCTGGTCATTTCATGCGGAAATGTTATATGGCCATTGCAAGATCACTATGCTGATCAGCCGCTAGTGTAGCAATAAAAGGATTTTATTTATTTATTTATTTATTAAAACATTTCTATGCCGCCCCTTGCCGTAGCCTCGGGGCGGCTCACAACATAATAAAATACACAATAATGTATTTTATTGATGAACTAGATACACAAATTGTTTATTGTCTCTCTCTCTTCCTCTCTCTTTTAGAGGGGGAGAATGAAGGACAGGACCGCAGCACACAGAAAATGGGCTTAATTATTTCCCACTTCATCACAGCTCTCATGAAAACAGACCCTCACTCCTCAACCTGCTAATCATCCCAGAAGGACTCCCTGCTGAGGATTATTACACTGCCTCTGAGAGAGAAGAGACGTTTGTTGGGAATCAGGGTTGTTGAAGGCGGAAGCAGACTTAAATTGGCATTCAAAATGTACATTCAACCTTTCCAGTAAAAGTTGTGCTAAGGCAGCTAAAAAAATCTTCCTCCCTGTGTGCTGAAGTCCAGTTCCTGATCATCTCCAAACTGCAATTCTTGTTTAAATGAAAAGAAATAGACATGACAATAGAAATAGCTCCAAGATTCTGTCCTTTTGGCTTCTTCTGTAAAATAATAATAGAAGTAACATGAGGTTTACATACACATATTCAAATCCCATCTTTCCTTCTTTGGCCTTTACTTTGTGTTTTCTTGCAGCATCTGCTTTGTAAACAGCCGTACGGAGTTCAGAAGGAATCTCAGCAGGAAACAACTAGATAAGAAACCCAGTAAGAACATATTAATTTTAGTATATCATAACTGGAATACCAGTGACACAGTGTGGCCAATACAAAGCATTTTATAATTAGAGCTATCTGTTACTGCACTTATGCCACCTATATTCGTGTATACTTGATATGCTTTTTCTAGGGTATTTTTCTTATTTTTAAATTTAATCTTATTTCCCAAGCACTTTTCAAGATCATAGTCTTGGAGTCTTATAAAAATTAATCAACTGAGTTCAAAAGAAAAAAGTGTGATATAAATCTAATAAATAAATAAAACATATTAAATATGAACAATTTCAAATCAAGCCCCAATAAAATAATACAAATCTTCATTAAATAAATATAAACAATTTCAAAGGAAACTAGGTTCAGTAAAATACCATTTTAAAATATCTGCCTGAAGCTAATGACATAAACATTTTCAATTAAAAGCTCAAAAAAAAAAAAATCCTTGCCTCTTATCATGTATCATACATCAAAAAATAATACTGAAAGCAAACCCTCTGAAGCCGATCTTGGATTTTCTGCATGGATTATTATCATGCAATCAAAATTCCTTTTTCACAGTTGTTTACACGTTATGTGGATAACTTCATAGACCTCCAGTTTTGTTTCTGTATCTAATGAGCACCTAATTGTGAAAACAAAAATGCCACCCTTCCCACTTGTGTATTTGTGCTGTTCTGCCATACCATGCAAATACACAAGTGGGAAAAGGTGGTCTCTTTTGTTTTCATAATTAAATGCTGCAAATGCTAAAAGTCACATTGCATCTAGAAGTCATCTAGAAGTCACACAGCAGAACACAATCACATAAAAGTGACTATGAAGAAGTCATTTAGAAATCACATGGCAGAATCTAGAAGTCACACAACAGAACAGCAGAAAAGGAAATGTTTTTGTGTAGTACTCAAATCTCAATTGTGCCATAAAATCAAAAGTAGATACAGGGGATTAAGAACTTCACATAGATTTTTTTTTTAAATTCTTTGACAACTTTCTATGGGTGCAAGCATTTCTGAAAGCAATGTGATTCCCAGCCATAAAAAAGGCATCATCTCGTGCATGTCTGGACAGCAAAAAAAAAAAAAAAATCCTACAACTCCCTGGGTGAGAAATATTGGGAGTTGGGGGGTCTTTTGCTGTCTGAAAAAGCTCAGTACTTCACCCTTGAAAAGAGAATTAGCATCATGAATTGTGCCAAGAAAAAATAGTAAGCCAGCAAAGCTGACAAGATGGCTGTTAAATGTTCCATCTTGCAACTGTCAGGCAAAATCTGCTTGTGCATTTTAGACCAACGGAAGCTGCCATACTATCTTCAACAGCAATCCTATGTCAAGTGCATTATGATAGTCCAGGCTTAAAATAAACCATGGAGGATAACAGGAACCAAGATCTTCTCCAGGAAATGCTGCCGCTGGAATATGCGAAATACACTTTATTAAAAGTAAAGTATTAAAGGAAAATCATTGCAAGTCATTACAAGCCATTCCAGTGGGTAGATACAGAGGATTAAGCCATTCCAAATCACATGAATCCATTAGCTGCTACAAGATAAACACCAGTTTATGCCTCAGTGGTTACAGTAACATTCTATATTTGGTAAGGGAATGAGCTATCAAGCTTTGTTTCACTTACTAGAACACCTTAATATTAAAAGTGTTAGTCTGGTTGGTTTCTAGTGAGGTCAGTATTAGTATTAATAGCAATGCTGTTCAATGTAAAAATTGAAGGCTCTCTCACTGGAGGATGTTCCTCTTCCTTAGTACTAGAAGCTTGTTTGGGCTTAATAAACTTTCCTTTCACCATATGTGGTAGTTCGGTCTTTTCTGGTCCAAGCTGGAGACGAGATACCAGTAGTTCGTGTTTGAGTCTTGTCTTCTTGTCCATGTTGGCCTGAAATCTTTGGTCCTAATATCATGAGAATGATCAGAAAGCATGGTGACTTGATTTAAGACATGGTGTTGTTTATTATAAGAACAGCATTCATACCCCTGTTTAGAAAGGCAATTTAAAGAAACCTGGATTTTTAGTGAACATTTTTTAGACTTTTTAAGTGAAAAATCTGTAGTCCTTAAGAATGCCAATTGTTTTATATGAATGTATGAGTATTTTTTCCAGAAGAAATGGTCATGTATTTATAGTGAAAATAACGTACACTATGGTGTAACCATGAGATGCCTTATTACATTATTCTAACAGATTATTATGCAAGCCTTTATGAAATCCACTTTGGAAATTATTTTCTATACTCCTAGAACTTCTGGCTGTGAAAGTTGGACCATAAGGAAGGCTGAGCACTGAAGAATTGAGGCCTTTGAATTGTGGTGCTGGAGGAGACTCCTGCGAGTCCCTTGGACCACAAGGCGATCAAACCGGTCAGTCCTAGAGCAGATCAACCCTGACTGCTCTTTAGAAGGCCAGATACTGAAGATGAAACTCAAATACTTTGGCCACCTAATCAGAAGGAAGGACTCACTGGAGAAGAGCCTACTACTGGGAACAATTGATGGCAAAAGAAGAGGATGGCAGAGAATGAGGCGGCTGGATGGAGTCACTGAAGCAGTCAGCATGAGCTTAAGTGGACTCCAGGGGATGGTGGAGGACAGGAAGGCCTGGAGGAATGTTGTCCATGGGGTCGCAATGGATTGGACACGACTTTGCGACTAGCAACAACAACAAGCAACAAGAACTTCTGGAGTACATGAGTCTTTTTTGTATTCTTGTCATTTCCTACCTCCTGTTAACAGGTTCTTTAGACAACATCTTAATCCTTCAGTGTTGCTGTGATGTCTAATTTAGATTTTTAGAACAGAATGGGATATTTTATTGTGAATGTGAAACAGCTTGCAATTTCCTTTAGTGTATTGTGCTATTCCACTATACCACAGTGCCTCCTAGAGGGATAAAGTGGAAAAGCAGGAAAGGAAATGCTCTGTTTAGCACTTGGAATTTCAGTTCTGAAACAGCTGATTAGCACTCCTCTAAGGTAAAGTTCTTGGACCTGCTTTCAGAGCCTAAGATATAAGTAATGGAAAGCAATGTTTCCATCACTTTCAAAGGCTGAAAATCCAGTTATGGTTTTTCCTTATTATTTCTAATTCCAAAGCGATATCAAGTCAAGGAAGCATATGTTCAAACCAGTAAAGAGCTACCGGGTTTACCATTCCTATGTAATCTAACCTAGTCTACCCTTTGGAATACTTTGTCTCCTGAGTCTAATCTGGCATTTAAAGAATAAGACGTCTGGCACTGCTAAGGCAACTGGAGGGGACAGTAGGCAAGACCAGGTTATAGCTAATAGTCAGGATGACTATGGAGAATTTACAGTTTTTGAAAGCAACAATGGATGAGGCCTATTGTCTACATGTCCTACTTTTGGGATTCCCAAAAGCTATCTGCTGGACCTTTGGCAAAAACAAGATGCTTTTGTCCCTTGGTGTGAGCCAGCAGGAATCTTCTTATGTTCCCTGTCTTCAACTCATGGCCTTTGGGCAATGACCATTATGGATAAATCAGTATCTGTCAACCAATAAACTGGTTGCATATAGTTAGTGAACTTAAATATTGAGTGGATATGGGACTGCCACTGAAACCAGCTTTTTTGTTGGATGTCTTCCATCTCCCAGTTCACTCATCAGACTTAGCTACCAGAAATCTTTCTAAAAATCAATATGCTACCAGGCACAAGTGGGCTACTACTGGTATGCCAATATCGCCACCATGCCCCCAGTCTCTGTGAGAATTGGTCAGGGTTGAGAATATGCATATGGGAAATTACAAAATTACAGGTCAACCTCCTTTGATTAGGCTACTGGTCCACCCACTTTTAATCAATTGGCTACGTTTTCGCATGTGAATTGGCCAAATATTATGGGGAAATTTTATGTTGCCCTGTGGTCTTCCACACAACCAACTTCCTGGCAATGCAAGTATAAAATCACTTGGGTCGAATTCAACCACTGATACAAACAAACCCATATGTATGAAGCCATTTAGCAATACTTATATGTAGCCATTCTAATTGATCAACATTTGACTCTCTCATCCAATCATATTAGAATTGCCTGAAGGGGTTCCCGGGGGGGGGGGGCATATCTTTGTTTTGCATGCTTGCTAAGCAAGCAGGAATCCGGACGTTTGTTTTTAAAATCCTACCTTTTTGTCTTGTGCTAAAAAGCTGCCTCTCATGCAGTTTTTCATTCCTGCACAAGAAGCCTTCAGGTGGGGGGGGGGGATGTTCCCCCACCTCTTCCCCTCCCCAAAACATTATTAGAAAACCTAAAAGCACAACTGTTTTTATTTCTTTCTTATAAAGCCACATATTTTAACTTAATGCTTCATCCTTCTCTCACTCAACAACACATGAAAAAATATCTCAATATAATGCAAAGGAATATATCAGAGTTATTTAAATATATGACAACTGCAGCAAGAATTACAATTGCCTCTAAATGGAAAATACCAGAATACCCAACAACTGAAGATTGGAAAAATAATTTTGCAGAGTACACAGTAACGACAAAATTAACTAATTATGTAAATAGAAAACCAATTGAATAATTCAATGGCAAATGGAAATTCTGTTATACCCAGTACAATTAATAGGATGTAAAAGGTAGTTTATGATTTTTAATTGATTTGAAGTGATTGTAAAATTTGTCTGTATACAGAATAATAATTCCCTTTTTTCTGAACTTCCATAGAGTACTGAATGATAAAAAGGTATTTTCAGTCTCTTTGAAATTTGTGCGCTTGAATGTATTGGTTATATTTGTTCAAAATCTCTGGGCAATTTTATGTTATTTTACTTTTATATTTATATACTTTTCTTTTTTCTGTATTATATTCTGTCAAAAAAATTTATATATATATAATATATATATTATATAATATAAATAATTCTCCCTCTCTCTCTCCCCTTGCCTCTTTTGCGATCATACTGTGGGGAAGGTGAGGAACAGCTGTGTTCTCCTGCACCTCCTACCCCATTGCCCTTCTGGTGCTGCTCCCAAGTGCCAGTGGGGAAGGGGAAAAAGGGGGGGTGCAAAGGGAAGGCAAGCATTGCATCCCACTCTCACCCCAAGGTGCAGCGGTGGCAGGCAGGATCCAGCCACTTGGCCTCGCTTCCTCGAATGCAAGCCAAGCTCAGTGGCTGGATCTTGTTTGCCTCCACAGCAGGCAGGATCCATCCACTCAGTACCACTTCCTCCTGAGGGAGCAAAGCCAAGCAGCGCTTTCCCCTGCTGTACGCTGCCTCCTCAGACCCTGAACTGTTTGGGTATTTTGCCTTCCAAAATCGGCTGAGGCCTGTGGCCCTTCCTTGCTGTTCTGGCCAAGAGGCTCTGCAGCCCTTCAGCTTGACTGTGGTTTAGCATGCCTCTGGGCTTGGATGACATGCTAAGCAACAGGGGTTTAATAAACCCTATACGAAGCAAAGGATAGTTTGGTTTATAGACCATCCCCTGGACAGCACAGTGCAGATAACATGCTAAGCCAGAAACTCCTCATTCCCTGTGACTTAACATGTTATGCAAACCCAGCCAAAGTGTGCAGAGAGATGGAAAGTGTGTTTTCCCTTCAACAGTCATCTCTGTTGCTGCTTCTCCCTACTTAACTAGTTCTTGAGAAAAATTGTTGCAGCAAAAACCACAAAGAAACCTGTGATGTGTTAAAGACTGACCAGTCTGTTCTCGTATACCCAATGCATCTGACAAAGGGAGCTATAGCTGATGGAGGCTTGTGCCAGAATAAAGAAAGGGGCCACAGGATTCTTGGTTGTTTTTGCTGTTCATGGGATCTGTGGTTCAGCCCACACATGTCTATCTACAACCCAGTGCCACAGCAGAAGAGCTTACCATGTCTCCTGACGACCTCGTTGACCAACTGTCAACTGCCAACTGTCTCTGTAAAGGAAAACTGTGTTCCAGTGGAATTCCTCACTTATTCTGAAAACAAAACAAGTAGGTAATGCTGGGTAGGCATAAGCAGATAGAGTAGCGTAGGGTAAATGGGGTAGGCAGATAGACCAGAATGGAACGCCAAAATAGTGGGGTTCTGTCAGTTTCACTGAAGAAGGAAAAATGCATCCTTTATACAAGGTTTTTCCTGGGGTATTTCTCTTTCTATTTCTTTGTATTTCTCTTTAACCAACCACAAGGTTGCCCTGTGGCCAGCTGCAGTATAGCACAATTACAGCTGAACATGAGGGTTTTGTTCCCATTTGAATGTTAATAGCTGACTTTCCTTGCTCTAGAAAAACAGAACAAGAAAGTGGCTCAAAAACATGGGAGAGGCCCTGGAGGGACCACGTCATGAAAAGCACCCACAAACGTCCATGAATGAGGACTCCTCTGCATGGGCACACAACAAATACTGCATGCAGAGAAACCCTAACTTATAGTATGCTTTTATTTAAATAAAAAATTTCAACCTAAAAAAAAAAATTTCAACCTAACTTATATAGATGATAGCATAGCATAAATTACAAAGTGCATTGTATAACAACATACTAACGTTCACCCTGAAACAAGGACAGTTAACTCTTCCTAAGAACTGGAAAGTCAGACTGCTACCTAACGTGGATTACAAGAGTTTAACTGAAATTCCAAATAATCAATTAAATCAACTCGCTAGCAAAATTATAATGCATTCATAAACTAATACAGTTCCTGGGAGAACAATGACAGACTTCCTGTGACTCTTCTGCAAAGTTTCTCACTTTGCTTCAAAAGGAAAATGTTTGCAGGTGAAACAGAATAAAGCCTCTGATAGTGTCAGTCATCAGTTTCTGTGCTATGGAGGTGGATTCTTTCTCTCTTGGTTGGCTTCATTTAACTGATGTATTAAAAGAGACAGTAATACCACAAATTAATGGTTATGGAGGCAAAAAAGAAAGAAAGAAATCAAGTCTGGTCCATGATAAGCTTTCCACCATGCCTATTATTTTATGTATCAATATTTGATGCTATCGTGGAAAGGACAGAATTGAGAATACACAGGGAATACACATTGGCAAACATTTTTTAAGGATTACAATATAAAAGGGCTGCACATAAGAAATGTGGAGTAGATAGGTCACAGTGTAAGAATAAAAAACCCATGGAATAAAATAAAAACCATGGCACAAGCAGATGGTATGCCCATTTTGGTGAAAGATGAAGCAGAAACAGGGAAGACACAGCTGCTTTTTAAACAATTTGATCATACATCAGGAGCAAGCCCAAATGTTCAAAAATGTGTTCATGTCAACATCACAGGGACCAATGCATCTGAGAAAGAGAGGCTGTCACTATGCCAGCAGAAGAAATTGTGGCAATCGCTTGTAGATACTGCTTTTCCTATAACTTACTGACAACGCTATGCATATTGCATAAAGTAGATATAAAATAGATCCTCTCCCTTGGAGGGTAATTTTAAACTGAAAGTCATGTTTGTATCACTTTTTTGCATTTGCGAGACTACTGAAAGTGTTGGATGAATGGTCTTAATCAAAGAATCATTAAAAACCATCTGTCAAACATCCTGGTGTGCCATGCCAATCATAACTGACCATTTACCAACTTTTAATGGCTTTCCTTCATCATTTAATTTAATCATTTAATGCATTTAAAGTACTTCCTGGATCAGCCCTGCCCCACGTCAGCCACCTAATGGGAGGACCTGCTCTAGTTATCACTCCCTAAGTATCCTTACTTGCTTTCTGACACAGATAATGTTGCCTCATTCTTGATGGCTTTTCACTGCCTGCTGTATCATGTGTTTATTCACTCAACAGCATCAGTCTTACATTTTAAAAACAAAGTACAATTTGGTTCTTTTTTCCATACATTAGACAAACACTCATTATATAATTGCTAAAAATGAGTCCTCCCAGTTACAGAATGAGAAAGGTCAGGCATACAGAACCCAATCTTCCTTATTTCTATTCTGATGTAAGCCTCACTGATTTCAGTGCACTAATTTCAGTACTTTCTTCTCAAGTAAAAAGAGGTACAATAAAATCAAGATTGTTCTTGGTGAATTTAGGTCATTGAAGTAAGTCTGTGGTGCAGTAAGGCATGTATTACTTTTAAACATAAGGGCATATATTTTCCTCACTCAGAGATGCAATAAGCATTGAAACATCCTCTCTAGACCTCTGTTTTCCTTTGCCTCTACTTGGCATGCAGTGTTTGTGAGTGGCAACAAGGGCAGGATATCACCTCACCTATCCTCACTGAGCAGGTATTTAGATACTTACAGGGCAGAGACAGGGGAAGAAATGCAAACACATTTTCCACATTCTTGTGTGCTGCTTCTGTTTGTTCCTGTGTAATCATGCTATGGTGGACAAAGGGAAGAGTCCTGTTGAGCCATAAAGAGATTCCTCCACACCTGGTGCTATACACATACATGAGGAGGGATCGTGGCATAAATCATTAGCCAGTTTCTGAAATAAACCATGAGTAAATTTTCTTTAACATCTTAATATTTGGATACTGCTCAGACTAATGTCTTCTGAACTGTAAGATGTATCCATAATCAAAGCAGCCTAAAATGGCATATTTTAAGGTCATCTTATCTAAACTTCCAGATTCTGCTGAAAATCTGAAACAGTATATAAAAAGTCAGCTCAGATCTGGTTAATCCATACTTGGTTTATCCTCATGTGGGTACCCCAAAGATTTAAGTGGTGACTAATCTTTGATTTGTTAATCTGAAATGTTAAGTCCAAATATGAAATTTGCAGAGACACTTATTTTAATCAGGTTTGACTGGATGAATCAAGAACAAATGCCACAGTCAGGAACAGTGCTCATATATTTAATAGACCATGACAAAACCCAAGTTAACTACATATTGATGGACTCATCTATTTCTCACTGTTGCACAGATTTACATATTAAGCTGCCTTTACTGCTAATAAGAACTAACACCACATGTTTGATGTGAATTGGATTCACAGGGAACTGAAACCTAACATTTACATGCTGGACCCTTGCTTTTTCTGGCATATTAAAAACAGACAGTAGAATTGCATGGGTTAAATGATGAAAACCCCTTGTGGCAAGGTGTGATACCATCTTGCTTAAAAGATACTGTAGTAAGATGTCTGCTTTTAAAAAGAGAACTTCCCTGAATCCTACTATATTGGGTAATTTTTATTCAGTCTCCAATATTCCATTCTCGGGCAAGCTGCTGGATTCTGTGGTGACTTCTTGGCTCATGAGATCTGTAGATGAGGTGGACTACCTCAATACATTTCAGACTGGCTTCAGGCCTGGTTATGACAGCTTTAGTCGACAATTTGTTTTGGGAACTGGACAGGAGGTATGTGTCCTTATTGGTTCTGCTGGACCTTTCAGTGACTTCTGACGCCATTGGTCTTCTATCCTCTGAGGCATCTGTCTCACATGGAACTGGGAAGCACCATTTTGCAGTGGTTCCAGTCCTTGGGGGAACAAATTTTCAGGGCCAGGGTACAAGTGGTAAGTATCTATGGCCGAGCACCAGGACATGAGAAGATGGAGGTAGATGGAGATCTTAGCAGAATACAGAAGGACCAGAGGTGAAGCTGTCAAGATTAAGCAATAGACAGCAAGGCCTAACAGGTTGAGAAGCAAAGGCAAAATCAGAAACAGATGAGAGTCAAATACTGACAAGGCATGACAGGACCAACTGTGAAGGCAAGGTCAGGAGCAAGTAAGAATCAGATGCAAGGCAAAACGGGACCAGAGATGAAAGCAGAATCAGGAGCAGGCAAGAGGTTGATACCAACCAGAACCAGAGACAAAGGTGAGGATCAGGTACCTGGCGAGGTAGACCCAAGAAAAGGGCAGAGTCAGCAGTAGCCCTGAGTCAAGGCACAGTTGAGGGCAAACCTGGAGGCCAGGTCAAGAATACAAAACAGCTGCCCCAAAGGTCCATGTTGCTGCTACAAAACTCAACACCATAGGAAGGCCTTTTGTAGAGCCTTCCAGAGCTCCCAGCTATGCTGCACCATCACACAGGCTCCAATCCTTGCAAGTATCTACAGATCTGATCCAGGTCCTGCTGGTAATTGCAGGTGAATCCTCTTGCTCATCACCGGGGGAGCTCTGTCATGGCTTCACATTCTGACACAATGCCAGAAGGTGGAGCTGGGGACTGTCTGATGGTTCTCAGGGGATTATCTTATGTGCCACGGCATTTGACAAATGCACAAAACTGCTGTGAGATGCTATCTGGATCTATGGGGCTCAATGTGGTTTCATTACAGATATATAAGCATAGATTGGCAGCCTTAATCATAACTAGTTTGTGAAGCAGGGCCAAAGGCTTTAGATCTATGTGCTTGGGAAATAAAATAGTATCTTCAGGATGTGTCCAATAGTTGACCCCTTTAATCAATAATGCAGAACCTTAGGCTTGGGTTCCAATCTGGCACTCTGGGATTCCCGAGAAGGTTATGTTGCCTTGCTTTGGTCCCTGGCTGATTGCTTGGTGGGGTCCTGGAATTTGTGCAGCTTTTCCCCATTCTAAAATGTTGTTTTAATCTAAAGTATAATGGTAGTTGAGGAATTTTGGACCAATCCTTTTTGCCTTTGGCTCCACCCATCACTTCAGTGTGGCTCCTGAGAGCTTCATTGAAATGGAATTAGGCCTTATGGCAGAAATAGGTTCTATACCCGTCTCAAATGTTCCTACTCATGATATTTCCCAGTAGTTTGTTGGGGGGGGGGGGTTAGGGAGGGTCTTCCAACAGCTGTTGAAGTATTCCATTCATCTATTTATTCTAACTTGTCTCATTGCAAGCGTCTGCGACAAGGAGTTTTAACCAATAGAGAGAAATTATACAGAGTGGATGTTAAACAAGACAAAACTTTCCTACAAATTGCATCTGTCAGCTACTTTTGTTAACATTAAGGGCACCATTCAGACAAAGATGAATGCTTTTACGCTGCAATCCTATGCAAACTCACCTAAGAATAAATCTCATCAAAATCAATTTTAACTACTTCCAAGAAGACATGCATAGGAGTCTGCTGTAAATTCCAATTTATTTCAAAGTGAAAGTTGGCCAGATCCTTAACTCTTTCTCAGTAAAATAATCATAACTGTATTGGATTATGCTATAAACCTCTTTCCAGTACAGTATACCGTATTTTTCACTCTATAAGATGCACTCCCCCCCCCTCAAAAGTAAGGGGACATGTCTATGCATCTTATAGAGCGAATGTGTGTGTGCCCGACGCCCGGGATGCTGCCGGCCTGCCTGCACCATATGGCACGACCTGGCCGGCACGCGCTGTTCCACCCCAGGCTTTAACCCGCCGGCCACACGGAGAGACGGACTGCTCACCCCCACCTCCCGGGAAGACCTGCCGCTGCCGCCACACCACCCACAAGACCACCACTGGCACACTGCCAGCCCGGCTGCACCACACCTGGCCGGCACGCGCTTGGTGCGCCCTGCTCTGCCCCCCTCCTCCGGTGCAGGTGAGAGCTGTTAATCACAGGTCAGTGTGTGTTTTCAAATGGCAACCCGTCTTTTAATGAAGCCCATGGGGAAGTGATGGGGAATGTGCCTGTGATTATCAGGAAGCTTTCCATGGATCCCTCCTCTAAAAACTAGGTGCGTCTTATGGTCAGGTGCATCTTAATAGACTGAAAAATACGGTAGTTTTGGAACACACAGAATGTGGAACAGAAGAGCACATTTTATGCTTTGTAAAATGAAACTAATTAAAAATGGCAATACAACATTATTAGAAATAGCTGCTAAGCAAGATTACCAGCACAACCAGTAGAAAGACAAGTAACTGGAAAGTACAGATGTGTCATCACATTCAGCCACCTGAAATCCCACCGAGAAATCATGCACCAACCAGATCGATGCATCTGGATTCAATAGAGAGATGTACATTTCAGTGAGCCATAAAGAGCTGGAAAAGAAACATAGCATTAATCTTCATTAATTCTCTAGAGAAGAACAACTACAGTTGAATGAATAAACTGACACTTTTCTTTGGTATGAACTGAAATAAGAAGAAAATAACATGCCCAAGAAAGCACTTTTAGCCCTCAAGATTAAGCAAGTAAACATGTAAGGTCATACCTAATGTGAAGAGCTATAATCCTGGTTCCCCAAAAGATGCATACGGTATTCTGTTGAAGAAAAAAACCACGGCACAACTCTGTTGATCTAATAAAAAGTCCCATGTTAGCAGGTGTCCAACTGCAATGATTAACAAGAGAACCAGAAAAAGGATTTGTGCTACTAGTTTTAAAATAGGCTGGAAATATTAGGCAAATTAATATAGTACAAAATAAGAACTCCACCTCCCCAGTGTTTTAATGCATGAGAATGCTAAAAGCGAGTTAAAATAAGAAAGTTTTTAAGTTTGTGGTTCCAAAATAAAGAAGCAATTACTCCATGCAAGAGTAATGTTAAGATTGCACCCTTCTTGGTACAGTGATGAGTAGAGACTGCCATGATCTAGATACCATTATAAAAAGGCATTAATATGAGACTAGTTGCACCAGAATGTAAATGGAAACCCGTAAGTAAATATGTGCATTATTGAAATATGATGCAATGTGAACAGACAGAATCCACACACTTAGATGTATATCCAAATTGTATCTGCAGTATATGCCAGGTGCTTGTATGCACCTATCTCCTTAGTCAACTGTGTATTAAATATAAACTTAAAGTGAAAACCTGTAATTGTTGAACATTATTTTCTTTAGTACTGGGAAGAATGGAACATTATGGATCTTACCTGTATATTTTGCCTGTTACAGAACTACAAATATTATGAAAATGGTTAATATTTATATGCAAAACAAAAGATTAATTAGCTACTTTATATTAAATTAAAATATTACTGAAATTGCAGTCACTGTACAATGTTAAGCCAGCAGAATTTAACTGTAATGCTATATCTGTACATTATTATTCCACCGGTAGCTTAAGGCACGGCATTACAGATATGCACTGAGATTTTCCCTCTTAATGCACAAGCAAAGCCTTGAAGTCATTAACATATTATTACCACAAAAATAGCACAGCACAGTCTTCTCTTCAAAGGATTATTCATAATAAGATTTATCTGGGCCAGATTCTCAATTTCTGTTACCATATACTCAGTATTGAACCCAACCCAAGATAAAAGAGAGTGGTTCTGACAAGAGTAGTTTTCTCTTAAGCCGTCTATAAACTTACCAGCAAGCAGCAGAACAGTTTCCACAGATGGTGCCCTCCAGATGTTTTGGTCTACAGCTCCCAGAAATTCCTGACCATTGGCTATGGTGGTTGGAATGAATGGAAGCGGACCAAATTCAGGAAGGTTTTGATAGAACATAAAGTAATCTACTTTTTTTTCTGTCTGAAGCCCAATTTATCTTTCCTCTGGAATGTCCTGCTGACTTCCATGGAGGTCTTGTCTAAGTGCGTAGGAATATTTTTGCATGTTGTAGCCATCACTGGAGAAGTGAAACAGTGAGGCCTTCTCTGTTGTCCTGGTTAGAGCTAAGAGCTGCATGGAAGGGACCAGTGCTTTTTGTTATTCTCTGATTGTAATATGCCTGAATGTTATTTTTTTCCCTCCTTCCTTATATGATAGGAAGCAAAATGCATGTAGTGCTGCCAAAGAGCACTATTCCATTGCTATTTTGTGCACCCCCACACAAAGACCTCAGCTTGAATGTTTCCGTTCTGTTTACAAAGTTGACTGGAGAGATCTAGAAAGGAAGGTACAGGGCTTTTAAAAGCTTTCACGTGCCCCTTGGTTGAAATTAGAAGGCTTGGAGGAAAATCAGAGGGAAACCCAAAAGTAGTCAGGAATATTTCCCCTAAATTTTCCAAAAATTCCTGGCAATAAGAGGGGGAAATGTTTAAGGAGAAAACAGATAGGAGCAGGTTCAGATCCAGACAGACAGGACCAAACTGGGCAACTGCAACTATGGAAAAGGGGACAAGAGCTTGGGAGGGATCCAGCTAAGCACACCACCCTTGTTTGTTCTAGCATTTATAGTCAGTGCAACAAGTAAGGACACGGAACAAGCCGGGGGGCAATTTTCCATGTCACTGCCACCCCCACTTGAGAAACAGTTTAGCAAGGGGAGCAGGGGCATTCTGCTGCTCAGTTGAATGTTTCTTCTTCCAAGCCCTCTTTGTCGGGCACAAGTGAGGCCCTCAAGTGATTTTGAGCCCAAAGCAACTATGTAGAAAACTGGCCTTCAAATATAATCCAAAACCACTCTACTAAATGTTGTAAGCCATCCAGAGATGGAAGTAATGGACGGCATACAAATTTTATAAATAAATACAATCGCATTTAAAGCCACACCCAGCTTGATGCTTAGAGTTCCTTCCTGCTATCAGTGAATCCTCTAACTTGAAATGACAGGGAAAAACAGGATCTGGGACCTCCCACTGAAGAAGCCCAACCTATGGCCTTTTCTGTAGCTGCTGGTAAAATTCCTCTTTCTGCATTATCTTTCTACCTGCAAAAATCTAGTTTTTCCGATCTGCCTACAAAATCCAGCTTTATTCCCTTGCCCTTCACTTTCTCTTTTCTCATCATGTGTAAAAAAAAATTAGGGATGGAAATGAGAAAATACAGTATGAAAGGGAAAGTTCCTGCACCTTTAGAACTTATCTGAGCTACAGGTTTAATTCAGTTCATTTCTTTAAACACACACACACCCCTTTGGTTTAACACAACACTTAGGGCCTTCCCGAATTCATTCAATCCTCCACCCACCCACCCAGCATCAAAATTAGATGCTCCTTTCCCTTAAGTGCTTTGACTTAAATGTTGTGCAGCCCATATGAATGGGGCAGTTGGAAGAGGCCAGAAGGCCGTTTGAGCTCTTCCTTCGTTTTTTTTGTCTTACAACATGTCTTACTGACAGCAGATTGCTTCAAAGCTAAAAGTGGGCCTCCAGGGACTTCCTTTTTTTCTCATGAATGCTTCTGCACCATACACAGGATTCCAAGACATTCTTTGGAAATGGAGATGGAGATTCATGCTTGTGAATTCATCTGTAGAGCACCAATTTTGTGGTGTTGTCCAGGGCAGTTTCTCAGATTGCCAAATGTGCTCATGTGCCCCCAAAAGCTACTTACTCCTGCAGCAGGCAGATCCAGATAAGGGGACAGAAATTTATATTTCCACCCCAGCTGAAGACAAATAAGATGTCCATTGCTTATGGAAAGAACAAACCAGTACAAAGAAATAGAATCATAGCTGTAATGCTGCAAACAGGGACAAGGAAGGGAAAGGGGAAATTCATGGCAAGGGGAAATTCCTCTGGGCAACATTGAGACCCAGTGTGGCATGCTGATTTGGGTGTCAGACTGCAGATCTAGGAGATTCAGGTTCTGGTCTGTGCTTGACCATGAAGGACAAAATGGAGTGGAGGACTATGCAAGCTACCTTGGATTTCCTTGCAAAAGAAAAACAATTGGGTTATGGATGCAGTGTGACAATTGTAATAATCTTCCATCCTGTTTTAATAGAGGTTTTCTTTCATTTCAAGCTATTATGTTGCATAATAATTAATAATGAAGATGCTTATGGCAGCTGTTCCTTATACACAATTAAATAGAACTGTTATTACAGTTTCCTGTTATATAAGCTATAGGACTCAAGGAGTACATAATTAGCCCCAGATGAAACCTTTTGAAGACAACAGCTACATGGAAAGATTTGAGTACAGGAGACCTCTCCTGCCATCGAGATGACAACAGGTAGCTCAGTGTTGCTAGGAAACGGCAATCACAAAAAGTGTTACATCAGTACTTCGTTTCAAAATTTAAGAAGAGATTGGAGAGAAACAGACAGGATAATGAATACATAATAAACATAAATGTCAAACTTACATAATTTAACACTCTGGAACTTTTAATGTTGAAATGTCAGTGCACAGGAAGTTGTTCTTTACAAAGACAGACCTGACCACAAGGCTTGTTAACTGCTTGTTTGTGTACTTCCAAATTGTCGGGCCTCATATAGTTAAGAATAAAAACGCAAGGACAGGGAGATGAAAAGAACATGCAGCTTTTCCAACTTGAATTGAACCAATGTTTATTTCTTTGGGAAAATGGTGATAGGAAGTGTGGCAGGTGTAGCTTGTCATGACATTGCTCTGTAGAAATTGCATCTGCCCAAGTTTTGTTCTCATCACATCTATTGAAGGCACATTGCAGCTTTTCTACATGAGGGATTTGTTGTGCGCTTCTCTTTCACAGCTGTTTGGGGCTTCTTGAGATGATCTCATGACCCTCCAAGTAAACAATTTTTTCTTGGGATTTTTTAATACCAGAAAAAAATGGTATTTATTTCTGATGGTGAAAGCAAATGCTATCTCCTAGAACAGCACAAGATGTTCCTTGCGTAGGGCTTGGATCTTTATGCTGAGCCAGATCTGTAAGTAGATGCAGTGGATTAATAACCTTGATTTTAAAAGCCTAAAGCTCTCACAGCACCCTTTCACAATCACGTTTTCTTTAGTATATCAGAGTGTGTTTAACTGTAACTTTCCTTACAAATTTGTGATACTATTCTGAATTATTTAAGAAAATTAAAGATTGCTCAGCAATCTTTTCTCTTTGAAAGATAAGCAGATTTCTTTGTTGCCAAATGTTACTATGACATCGAGACACCACCTTTTAGAATATTTACATATTGTGACAGTAACAGGGCAACACAATTAAAGTGTGTTGTCAGAGTGATGTAATGTCAGCTTGCAATTGTATTTCTAGAAAATGCATAATTAATGTCTTGTTGAGAAATATTTGCATCTACCACTCCACGGAAAGTATTTGCTAAAATGTACTAGGACTTTTGCAAGGAAAAGAAAAAGCAATAAGCTCTTTACTGAAACTGACAGAAATATTCTCTATCAGTAGCTGAGGCCTGGAAGCAATTGTTGGAGAAGATGAGGTCTCATTTGTTCTTACACATACAGCGTTATACAGGGTTAAAGAGAAAACTTGTTTCTATGTAGCTGTAGCAGAACTGCTCCTAGATAAGAAATAACAAGAAGGAACCTGGCCAAGGATGAGTGTTTGAGCTGCATCTTGAAAAGGTCATCTTTAGATTAGGTATGAACAGAGGGAGGACAATTCCCAGCCATGGGAAGAGAGGGGCCTATGAGAAAGTTGTCAGTGGATGAGGTAAAATGAGGCCTATGAAATAAAAAAGCATTGTTGTAATTAAATACTGCACAGCTCCAAGATGCCTTACACATGTAAAAATGTCAACAGTCCTGTGTGCCATATTCTTAATAAACATTGCTGGTTTGCTTTTCTTGAATCTGTCTGGCTCATTTCGTGCAGGATCTGACAAAGTCAAACTACAAACATGTGATACAACACCACAGCTTCAATAAAGTTGTTGCGGGTCTGGTTATTGTCTGGTGGCAGTTCACTTTTCTGCCAACTGAGTTCTGCTAACTTCCATTCTGAGTTCCAGAATGAAGGAAGGCAGGCTACAAAATGGATGGCATTCCTACTTTAAGAAAACTCTCCAGTAAGTATGAGCAGAATCCACTCTTCAAGTTGTGGTTTCTTTGGGGATACAGGAACTGATGCAATCTTTCATTCTAATTACAAGGGTAATCATCTAGCAGCACCCTCTTAAGTATTAGGGTTTCAGTGATTTTGTATGTTTCCAATTGCAAGATCTCTTCCTCAGACACAGGAGAAGTTAGACAGACACTGACAGTTTCAGCTGCCTAACAAGTAAGAATATAGGTGCTAAAGAGCTGTAAGTCTCACAATATTGTTATAGAGCCATTTGTGTGGTGGCAACTTTTCCTTTAGGTAGGATTAGAAATATTTGCAGCTGATATTTCTGCAACATTTGTGTTGCTCACTAGATCTCTCATTGGTGCCAGTTCTGAAAAGCGAGCTAGGCCCAGAGCAAGCATAACAGCTCCTTATACTAGTAAATAAAAATAATAGCTGCTGGTTTTCATATTTCCAAATGGATTTTGCTCTGCTGCAGTTACTTTCTTATCTACTGGGTGTTTGCGGAATCTCCTGTCACTCATTTTGTTCTAGGTCAAGCTGTGCATGTTTTGCAATGCACATGCACAGAGAGTTGCAATGAGGGTCAGTTGGTGGCCCCCAGTTAAGGAATGATCTCCTCAGGAAGGCCTGCCTGGTACCTACATGTTTATTTTTCTGGCACCAGATTAAGACCTTCCTCTTCTCTTAGACATTAGAAATTTGCAATGAGGTTTTGATCAGGTCCTGTCTTGTTGTTTGTTTAAAATTGTTTTAAGGCACAATTATATCATCCCCTGGTG
>NW_025335268.1:6875411-6946995 GCF_004798865.1 Varanus komodoensis | reverse complement strand
GACTTTACTGGACACTGCCAAGTGTTTACACAACTGTGAAACCAAGAGCATTGACATTCTGTATCAGTTGTCCTTTCATCACAAACTCATCACAAGAATTATTTGGCAACCAGTGTAGTGCAGTGGTTAGTTTGTTGGAGTGGGACCTGGGGGACCAAGGTTCTAACCCCCATTTGTCTATAAATCTCACTGAGGGACTTTGGGCCAGTCACTGCCTCTCAGCCTAACCTACCTTGCAGGATTGTTGTGAGGATAAGATTGAGAGGAGGAGAATTATGTAACTCACCCTGAGTTCTTTGCAGTAAGAAAGGCAGGATAGAATTATAACAAACAAGCAAGCAGATAAAATTATTGAGCATTTTAACCTTGCTGAAAACACAGCAAAAAGGTAATTTCCTTTCAAGTGGAGATAGGAAAGGAGCTTGCATGTTTCACATCCTGTAAAGGAAGCTCCAAATATGGTGATTGTCACTTGAAACAGATAGGCATTTGTGCAAACTGATGCAAGGGTCAAATAAACATCACTTATTTCTGAGTTTAAAACTTCCTACCTTATTAGAAATGACATTTTGCCTGAAGGGCCAGCCAATGAAATAAAATTCTTCTAAAATAAACTGACAAGGCTACTGATGACCTTGCCTTCTGCAGGCATTATTCTAGCAGCGGAGTTTCATTAAAGCAAATACTGATATGTGTTAGCTCTCTGGATTCAACCAGTGGTGGTTTCCAGCATTCCTGCAGGAATAATAATTTGGAGGATCAGATCTAGAGGAAAAGAAATTGCCTCATTTGACATAAAGTTCATCATGAAGAAAGATTAATGATATAACATTACTTCAGAGGCTAAGTTTGATTAGCAAGTGTATTCCTTTGGACAAAAGACTATTCGGGTACTTGGGAATCATTCATATCTTAAGCTCCAGTGTAGAACCAGGAAGGAAGAGGGGTTGGTGAAAGTGACCAAGCTGTCATGCAGAGAAGGGGGTATGAATAGAGAGAGTCCCTATTTATTTAGATATGCATTTATATATTACCCTTTTGGCTCTTATACATCACTCAGGGCCACTAATGACAATCAAAATCAATAAAAGGTATAACAAAATTCCACAAACAAGAACAACACTATAACACAGCAAGCAGATTCAGCAGATAAAACAAAGCCATCAGGATAAAACTTACCCATCCAATAAAAGAAATAGCTGGCTCAATAGTAATGCCTTTGCCAAGTTGCAAAAGGCTGTCCATGGTTGTGCGAGCCAAGCCTCCTGGGGAAGAGAATTCCACAGTGCTGGTATGGCCAAAGAGAAGGCCCTCTTTCTTGCCTCCACCCTGAAGAAGGGCCTCTTGAGATCTTAGCATATGGGCCAAAATATGAGTTGATATGGGAGGAGATGGTCTCTGATATATCCTGACCTAAATAAGCCATTTGGACTGACTTGGACTTTAGGAGATTGGACAAATTCATGAAGAAGAAGGCTATCAATCACTACTTGGCTTGCTGCCTATGTTCTACCTCAGGTAACAGAGTCAGTATGTCTGAGTGCACCAGTTCCTGCTAAAGGCAGTGATGAGTGGCTAAGAAACAGGGGAAGCAAATGAGATTTGTAAAACCACAGGTGGCGCTATGCTAAGCTAAGCTAAGCAAAGAGTTCAAAAGGTTACCTAAGGAACTGTATCTGCCACACCTGCATCCCTAATGCCTTTCTTTACATGGCACTGAGATATATGAAGTGGGAGGGGAGGGGAAATATGTAAGAGGCAGATGGAGAGAATGTAACCCCTGAGTATCCCAGCCAATGAGGAGAAAAGGGGAAGGGTTATGTGGCGGTGGAAAGGAATAAAAGACATGAACTGAGAGGGAAATGTTTTGGGAGGGACACTGAGTGTCACTTTGGTCTTTCCCCCCCTTATTGCAATGAGATCTTGACCCCACTCTGCGAGTATTCCTATTTTGTAAAAAAAAAAAAAAAAAAAAAAACAGGTTTTAAGATGAAATTGTATAACACTGGGGAACTTGGGCAGGAAGGAATCTCTTCTTATGAGATTCGGTGGGAGCTGCTTAGCTACTGTATGAGCTGAATGTGGGAGTGGTTGGACCATGATTACAACTACAGCATGCCATTTCTTATATTCGTTTCCGGCTCTTAGTGAGTTACCCAAATTAGGCAAGTTTTATATAACCATCATGGCAGTATGAAACTCGAGTGTGTTTGTGTGATTCTGCTAAACCACAGCTCCACCTAGTGTTTATGTAATGAAACACACAGAAAAGCAGAGGGAGAGTATCCCTGGAGAAAACAGATGCATGAAGTAGCCAATTTTAATCCCCCAAAGAATCTGGGGGTAGAAGTCTCAGTAAAGTGGTGAGTTAAAAAAAGTTCATCACAATAGATGGATTCTGGGAGAGCTGAATCTAGACCTCTGTGGAGCCATAAAAATTCACCAGATAGCCCACTGCATATACATTTAAATATTCTGTATTTGTTTCTTACATTGATATCCCATCTTTTTTTTCCTTTCAAGGGATTCAGGGTGACTTACATAATTCTTTCAATCTTATCCTCATAACAACAACCCTGTAAGGAAGGTTGGTTTGAGTCTCTGTGACTGACCCAAAGTCACCCATGGCTGAGATGGGGGTTAAAACCAGATCTCCTGTGTCATAGTCCCAGCCCCTTAACCACTACAGCACACTAGCTCTCTCTTGCATGTAGCTAGATTTTCACCTAAATAGCCATTAGGTTCTGGGTAGCTTCTTGAAGGCAAGCGTGAATGTATTTATTATTTTGTTTCTGTACCACCCTGCAGCCAAAGGAACAGAGAGCAATAGGGCAATATGACAATGGAACCAATTTCCTAGGGAGGTGGTGGGCTCACCCACACTAGAGGCATTCAAGATGCAACTGGACAGCTGGGAGGGATGGTTGAACTCGGTGTCCTGCACTGAGCAGGGGGATGGGCCTTATGGCCCTCCTGGACCCTTCCAGCTCTGTCATTCTGTTATTCTAGGAATAGTTATCCAAGCTGGGTCACACAAGTCTACCAGCTAAGGAGCATAGGTCACTGTCTTTTCCTCCCTGATTATGCAAACTGGATCACAAGGAGTTGACACAAGCAGGCTGAACTTTTGGCATTGTACTTAACCTGACAACTGAGATTTCCTGAGGCTGAATTTCCTGTTAAATAAGGTTTAAAATGGGCCTATGAAACAAGCTTAAAGCCAAACCAGTATGTAACAGAAGTACAGAGGAAAAAAAGATAAAGCAATGTGCGGTTATTTGACGATTTCAATGTCACATTTTATTGATGTTGCGCTTGCATTCTCTGAAATTGCAACTGTCATAATCTACATAACATATTTAGTTCTCCCAAGATTATGTTCTGGTTTTGCATCAGACTAATTTTTTTTAAAATTGCACCGAGAATGCATGTAGATATCTGTTGAGTCTGCCATGTTGTTTTTGATATGCTTAGGGGCTACTGTATGAAAAAATTACTGATTCAAAATAACATGAAGAATATGGCACTGAAATTTTTCTCCTAGTTTAATAAAAACATGAAGCCCTTTGTCATACCAGCATGCCTGAAAGAGAAATTTTTTGATTAGGATTATAGCCTTTCCTAAATAGGGACTTCAGTGCCCTCTAAACAAATGCTCATTACTGTGAATTCATCTAAATCTATGCACATTTAACATTGCTGATTTACTAAATACTGAAACAGAGAGGTAAAGAAGAAGAGAGGTTACTGCAAAATACAAGACAGGTTATTTTAGGAACTCCGGAGGCTACCTTATCCTGAGCCAGGCTATCGGTCCTTCTAGTCCAGTGTTGCTGCCGCTGACTGGCAGTGATTCTCTGGGATGCTGAACAGGATTTTTCCTTACCCTAGTTAAGATGTTGGGGATTGGACTAGGGTCCGTCTGCATGCAGAGCAGGTGCTTTCCCACTGTGATGGGGCTCATCTCAGTAGAGCTACTGGCAAGGTGGTAGTTCTAGTTATTAACCACCCAGAGAGCTTCAGCCATTGTGTAATAGAGAAATTGATGGATTGATTAAAATAAATATTACAGATGCAAGTTAAGTGATCCTGTGGAAAAAGATACCTGTTGGAGAAAAGATCTCAAGAATGTTCTCTTCAAATTACCCATGGGAAAGATTTTAAAATGAAAAGATGTCAAACTTTTTATGATTTTGAAATAAACATTTCTTTTTTTTTCTTGTCTACAAACTGTATGAAATGTGTTTGTGACAGCAACTAAAGAAGATATAAAGTTTAGAATGTTGTTTTCTACTTCTTGGCTTTTTACAAAGATGCAGCTCATCTTCCCCTCCTAAAATTACATTGACTGCCAGGTGAAAACATATTAGCAATATCCATCAAAAGGCAGATACATAATTCTAGCTTGAATCATTCCAGAAGTAGCAAATAAGTAGGGCTTTCTTCCATTATCACAGATAAAATTGTTTCTTTTTTTGTCTGTAAAAATAAACAGAAAAAGTATGTTTTATGGAACTTTCTTTTATACTAGGTTTTTGGAAATACTTTCTCACACATTGAGCAGGGTGTTTACTATTTAAATATTTCAGCTGACAATCATTTAATGGATTATTCTGTGTTATCTTTGTGAGGTAGAAGCTTAATTATATCATGCTGAGGTCATTGCTATAGCATAGTTCCTCATGTCTGTAGATGAATTCAGAAAGTGTGAAATATGATTAGCCCATATTTATGTGCTGCAGCAATATTTCAGGTCTACAACATCTGGAATGGGGATGTCAAAGGTATGGACTGCTGGCAGCCCTCAGAACCTCCAGCATCTGCTGGAAAAAAGGGAAATACTGGGAGTTGTAGGACTTTTTCTGTCTAAGCATGCTCAGGATTACACCCTTCATTGCAAAATAACATGGTTGGGACAGTTATGACTTTTGAGCATAGGAGTGGGCACTTAGTGGTCAGAGTTGCACCATCATTTGGGAAATATATGAAGAAGTATCAATGGGAAACCTAATTTAAATTCTTTTTTTCTTGTTAATTTAAATCACTTGGATTCATATGAGCAATCCATCCTGTCCAGAACCATGGGATTGCAGACTGTAAGGAATCTTAAATGTACCATAAATCTTCCTGATATTTTAGTGTGCTTATACCAGCAACTCATCAGCTTTTTGCTACTAGATATGCATCCATATGCTAATGGTAGAAGTTTGGGGAAAATTACATTCCCAGAGGACAGTCTCTATCGTTCCCAAGCAGGGGATGGGGAAAGGCTGGTATGCATTTATGAGAACTGCTACATAGATAGATTGATCCAATTTGAAGCAGCTGGAGCCAGAAGCTATTTACAGGAGCATTGCTCATTTTCCCTGCATATTTGTGAAAACCTGTACAGCTGCATTCAGAAACTCTGCAAGCAAAGGCCATACTTTCCAACAGGGGTGTTTCAACTGAGCATTTCCTAATTATGAAAACCAAAGAAACCCCTTATAGATCTGAGTTAGACTTAAATTGTGATTTCATTATGTTGATCAAACTGTTAGGCTTGCACCTATCCCATGTGTGTCTTCTCAAAATAAAGTTCCACTTTGCTCAGTCAATCATATTTCCCAGTAAGAGTAGGATGCAAAGAATGCAGCCCAGATGCATTCCTTCATGCCTCTTGCTGGAATTTTATTAATTGCACTGGGAAGGTGAACCACTACACCTCCCACATTAGTATTCAGCATGTACTGCAGCACGTTGTACTATTGTCAGCAGTGTAGCATTTACAGTAGTAGAGAGCTATGTATAACTCCATGGCAACAACATTTTAATAGCTCAAGGGTAACTTGCGATGAATTCAAGGGGTTGATAATATACTACTTGATCAGCAGTAGAATCCAAAAACTATTTCTGTAATGAAAGACCAGTTTATATTGTTCCTTTTTGCCTTCTCTGGGTCATCTTGACATACAAGTTTATAAAACATTTTTTTTTTAAAGGATGTCTTATGGTCTGATTATAATGGGTCCTGGGACTGCTGGGGCAATGTGGATTCGCTGAGTGATGGAAGAAACAGTTTAACCCAGTTATTAAACTACAGAAGCTCAAATCAGATGCCACAATCTTTTCTGTGAGATGAAAATATGAAGGCCATTATTTGAACTTATAGGGAAGGCTGAAAGCTTCTGCTATCTCCTCTTGTCTCTCTGAGGCCTATGTACTTTGCTGGCTTCTCTTGAGTGATTCTTAAGGGGACAGAGAGCTGGGTTTTGCTTCATCACAGTCCTTCCTTATTTTGAGAATTCAGCACTTGATCATCATTGCAAAGCATTCTTCATTGCTCCTGTTGGAAGAAACAAGAACACACTCTTGGCATATCCTGACTGTTATTTTGGACTACCTCTTTTTGTACTACTCAACCAAGTTTAGTGTTTGCTTGCCCTAGAAGTAAGGAGAGACAAATGTGTTGCTGCAGTTAGACCTTTCCTGTGGTGACCCTCATTTTTCAAAAGAATGCTGAAGTTCAACGTGTAAAGAAATACAATGGTTTCAATCCAGAGTTTTTGTAGTGGAAAGGAGAGGAAGCATTTCTGCCGATCTGCTCTTTCCTTGCAGCCCTCGGCACAACCACTGAAAAGGAAGGTGGAATCAGCATAGATGATCCCTTTGCCCAGTCAGGCCACAGAAAAATGCTGCTGGTTCAAAAGCCTCCTTGCTGACCCTTCTCTTCTTGTGTGGCTCTTGCTAGATCCAACCCTGTGTTTGGTTAAGGATTGGCTTCCAGAAGAGTCAGATGATGGTAACAAAAAAGACCAATATTGCTTTTGTTTGTAAGCATAAGCTATGAATTTCCCAACACTCAGAATGAAGTGGAGAGTCAGATGTGAACCATTCTCAAACTTCTCTCCATTGAACCAACCATTGAGGTCTTTGATTGCTTGGTAGCAGTAAATTTTGCAATTAATTACATTACTCCCTTAAAGCTGCATTGTAAGAGGCATCTTGAGGCAGAAATCTCCAGAACGTATCATTGAAAAATCAAGAATTGTAAGTTCACAGTTCTTTAATCTTTAAAGTAAGATTTACAAAGCATTTGTGGCAAAAACATAACAGTACGAATAGCTAGTACAGGGCAAACAAACACATGGATCAATAAATTTTAAACCTTTACTGAGAATAGACTGCAGAGAGCCCAGGTTGTTAAATGGGGAACCCAGTTCTAGCATTTTGCAACTGTGTAAACTTTTGTCTGTTCCCTTCCAATCCAACCTAGAAAGCACAAATAGAACACAATGTTCATACTTTAGAAATTGAATCCTAATTACTGAGCAGACTCTTGATTTGTTAATCAGCCAGCATCAAAAACAAACAAATAAAGTATTGTGGTGCCCTTTTCACTCATCCTTCACAGAGCAATTTTACAGATCCCTAAACCTATTGCCCACTGTTTCTAATGGCATTTTAATGGCCCTTACTTCAGACAGTTTTGTTTTTGAACAGTAGGAGAATGTAAAGATTTGGACTCTCCAATCCATTTATTAGGTCAGTTACAATAACACTGTGCTGGAGGCACAGTTGGAAAGAAGCTGCAGGGTATTCCATAGCAGCACTAATAACAGCAGGGAAAGCATGCCATTCCCCCAGCTACATTGGTCTGCTCATCAATTAACTCATTATTGGAGCTGAAACACCATCAAGAGCTGCAACTGAGAACTAAGAGCTAAAGGTAAAGGAAAGTATCACAAAGGCATTTCTGAAGCGCAGAAGTGACCATCCATATGAGTAAATTGTCTTGTTCCATTTTCTCTTGTATATACATTCTAAAATCTATCATTTCATAATGTTCCTTTTAAGCACAGGAAAATGGTCCTACTATCATAGCCTGGAGAGCCATTTATAGCTGCATGCTGCTTAACTTCAGACAATATGACTGGTGCACATCTCAATATAACATGCATTTTATATGCACCTCTTCTTGAATGAGAGCCACATGTTGCATGTTGAATTAGTGAAGCGTCCAGCCCTAACATGATTGTGCAGGCCCCCTTTCTGCAGAAGAATCAAAGTCTTGGGCTGCTCAGATGCCCAGGCCCCCTCTTGCACCTCTCCCACTTCTTCTGATCCTGAGTGTTCTGGAGACCAGACAGCAGCCTTGGAGCACGTGTTCTCAATGGATCCATCTTTCTCATGCCCAACAATTAGCTACCGAGTCATGTTCATATTGTTGTAATAGAAAACCCTAAACGACCTGGGACGAGGAGACTTCGCAGACTGCCTTCTCTACAGACCCAGGTGGCCTTTATTATTCTTCACAAGAGGTCTTGCTGGTTGTTCCCATGGAAAGTTACCACATAGTGGATGGGTTCATGCGACAAGCCACAGTGGTGTCCTGTGCAGGATGGTCTGTTGTGTCATCCATATCTTGTCATGGCATCTCAGTATAGTATGTTTGGTTTCTCAAAATCACAATAAGAAACAATCGTCTGTTACATGGATTCTTTAATGGTCCAAACACAGCATCATGGTTTCCACACTCAGGCACATCCAGGCCAGAAAAAAGCAACACATCATGGAAACCATGCAGGGTTGCTTGTTGTGATGTGCAAACCCAGCCAATATCTCAAAGGGGAGTTTTGTGAGTGAGCAACACCCATCCTCAGGAAAACCCTCCCCCATATAGTTGAAGAGGTAGAATGTGTGGCATGCTTCAGACACCTCCTGAAAACACAGTTTTCACCAAGGCTTTCCCTGGCTTGGATTTAATTGTAATTAATCATGCCCTGCTCCACCGTACTGTGTATTGTTATTGTAGATTAAGCTATTTTAAATAGAGCAGTTAAATATGTTAAGTTAAAATTTTTCTCTGAGGTGTCACATACTATTAATACTAATACTAATAGCAGATCTATTAAAAAAATTAAACCCCTCACAGGAACATTGGAAGCTGCCTTAAACTGTCCAGTGTTGCCAATTGGCAGAGATTTTTCAGGATTTCAGACAGGATTCCTTCCTAGCCCTACCTAGAGAAACTGATCAGACTCTGAGTCTCCCTGCCTACCGAAAAGGTGCTATAGCATTGTGCTATTATCCTTTTCATGAACACAAAAGCATTCACAAAGCTGTAACTAAGGTATGTAGCAGGGGCAGCCTGACTTGCTCAATGGAAGAGCCAATGCCATATGTCTGAGAGCCACAAATCGGCACCCTGGCTGATGAGTGGTGAGCCTCAAAATAAACTGAGAGCCACATGCGGCTCCTGAACCTCGGTTTGGTCACCCTGGTATATAAAAAAAAATGCTACCTAGTTACAATGTTATGTGGTTAACTGCACAAGTTTAGCTCCCCTTTTGAAAAATAAATACATAGTTTTAAGATGATAACCTGTGTTCTGAACCACTACACCACACTGGCTCCCATATATAGGTTGTATTTATTTTACCATTATTTCCTCTTGATTCTACATCAGAGGTATACCAAAGTATAGGAAGCACATGGTTTAAAGGCAGATTTATAGTACAGTCTCTTTTGCAGTCAGAGAGTGAGAAAATTAGAAGCAGCTGCTGTACACCAGCCAAACACAGGAAAATGATGGACAATATGAAATCAGAGCTGCATTTGAGCTGGCATCTTTGTTCTCAGCTGAAGTTCTGCCCCCACATTCATTCCATCCTATGATGTCATTTACCACAGAGCACCAAATGATTGCAATTGGTGTCATGAATGTGATAAACCAAGCAAAACAAAAACATTGATTCTGCATTTTCATGGTGCTGAATTGGGCAACCAAATAATTTGTCCTTGCCAGTCATGGACATTATTTCTCATCAAGTACCAAGGAGCCACAATAACCATGTATTGGAAAACAAACTGTTCCTTCATCTGTCCCTGCATTCTTTACAGGCAGAGCTACACTTTCCAGTTTGAATGGAATTGCTTCCTGTTTTGTTTCCATCTTCTCAGGAGATTGCTTGTGACAACGGGCTTGATCACCATTTTGTACTCTTCAGTGGTGATGTCAGTGGTGTATAAAAGCACTGATTAGCACAGTTGTTTTGATTGCCATCTTGCTGGTGATTTGAGCAGCTTTGTTATTCATATGGAATTTCCCAATGTTGCTATCTGTCTCGTACCTGCACTGTCCAGGTACAGGCTTGGATCCTAATATGTGAATTTCAGGAAGTTTGCAGAAGGAAAGTTTCTCATCCCACCTTTCTCTCAGCAGACTCCACATTGGAAGTCTGGGGAACCCATTTCAACAACATGTCATAGGATATAGGACACTGCTAGGAGAAAGGGAAATCACTCCCAATCAAATTCAGATCATACAATGTTAACTCAGGGTGCACTGCTATACACGCTTACCTGGGGGTAAGCCTCACTGAACTCAGTGCTTCTTTCTTCTGAGTCAATATGCCTAGAATTATTCTGCTGCAGAAGTTAACAGAAGTTGCATCCTTCCTCCCTTCCACAACCTCTATCCCTCCTTGTTCAGATGGATTCTGTCTTCTACTGGTCATTGTAATGAATATTCAGCCCTTGCACTGTAACAGCTTCAAAAATTGATGTGGCTTTTTCCAGCCTTCACCTACTTTCAGTCCACTTGGACACCCCACATGATGGCTTGGAAGATCCAAATATTGGAACCGGCCCAGGATACTCCTGTTCCTATTAGAGCATTCTTGATGTTTCATGGAAACCTGCCTGCCGTTCATCCATATGTGGTCTCCTTTCTCATCCTTTGTATATACAGAAGGCATTGACACTGTTAGGTTTTCTTGTACTGAGTCCTTCAATTCTTGTCATCACTTTTGGAGAGAGGTTTGAAACTCTCTTTTCTCCATATTAACTTGACTGTCATCCTTGCTTCTCTTGTTCCCCACTGAAGCATTCTCAATCTTTTTGCATCTGAAGGTAGAAAAAGGATGGTCTTGGTTGTGAGGGAGATGTAGCTCCTCCAATTTGACAGATGATACTGAGAGTGTCTCCATCCTCTCCACCTCCATTAAGCCTTTTGGGCTGTTAACTACTGTGGACCTTCACCTCTTGACTGGAACATGACATCCTAGTGGCTTTTACATTAACACAGCACTCTGGTGAGGTACATGTTCTCTGTGTACATTCTCTGCATCTCACCTTTCACAGAGACAAGGTTGTTCTCCATCTTAATATCGGTTTCCTTCCCAAAGTAGTGGTGGACATACATCTACACCAAAATACTGTTCTTCCAGCTTTCTTTCCTTTGTTGTCTACTCCACTGTAGTAGATCCTTCACAGCATAAAAGCTATCCAGGTTTTGGATTTTTCCAAGTTGAAAACGAACTCTTGGGGAGAGTTCACATGAAAATTCTTCAGCTATAAAAGTTTATTGAAATGGGGTTCTGTGAATGCACAGATGACCACTGAAATAACTTATTTTTATAGGTAAGCAACCTGTCTATATGATGCTGAGAACGATTGCCAGCAAAAGGAGAAGAAACATAGAAACAGAGTGAGTCAGAAGGGGCCTCCTGAGCGATCTAAGAAGGGGCAGCAGAGGATGAGGTGGCTAGATGGAGTCACTGAAGCAGTCGGTGTGAGCTTAAGTAGACTCTGGGGGTTGGTGGAGGACAGGAGAGCCTGGAGGAATATTGTCCATGGGGTCGTGATGGGTCGGACACGACTTCACAACTAACATAACATAACCTGTCTGTATAAAGGATGTTTCTGGCAATTGCAGCTTCTGTTATCCTTCCAACAGTTACTTCATTAGCAGCTTATTTATGCAGCTTTTGATTGGAGAATGTCAAGAAGGGTAGTTACATAAATCGTAGCTACCAACAGTATCTTAAATATTAAGGTTGCAACCTTATGCAGACTTAGGGCTTCTCAACATAAGGCATTACCCACAGGAGTTTGTGGAGCCTTTTCATAATGTTAGGTCTCTATCATGTTTTCCAGGCATTTTTGATACTTTTTTTACAAGGAAAATCTGGTATTATTTCCCTTTAATGTTTCAAGCTGACTGTGTATTTTTCACAATTGCACTAAATAGCAACACCATTTTGTGGTTGTTCAATAAAACACATTAAAAATTGTAGAAATTATACTCCTGGAAAAAGTCTCCTGTCAAGAATATTGATTTCCTCCTGCAATGGAAGAGGAAGAAGAAACCTTAGTAGAGCCACAGGATAAATCTTTTATGTAGAGATGGCCTTAGATAGAAAAAAATGTCTACAATTCCCAGCTGAGAGTTGTAGAGCTTGTATAGGTTTGTGTCCTAATGCTAGTAAAGGAAATTTTTCAAACATTTACCATTTCCTTTTCACTTCATGTAAATCTGGATCTTTGTTTTCAGAGAACTGGAGAAAATACAGAGATAAAGAAAAGACCAAATGCATGTTTAAAAAGCAAATGGGTCAGGGTGGGGTGATGGAAGGACAGGCAGCCTTTGGAGCAGGAAATGAAACAGAAAGAGACCGAGAGACAACAGGGAGAGAGAAGGGGAGGGGAGGGGAGAACAGGTGGTCCCCAACGATGCATTTAGCAGGATAGTCCTACTAGGTAGGCCTTATTATGTAAGCTCTTGTTTTCTGTCTTACAAATCCATGATTCTATTATGGGAGTCTGTTGCAAATAAACATTTTGGAAAGATGGGCCTGATTTGTTTCCTCGAAACTTTTGTGTCATCGTGCTGAGCTTTCCTCTTGGCACATGTGTACCTTCCTTATTGGGAATAGTGTGCTGCGTCCTGTCCTGAGCACCATAGAAACACAGAAATATAGCAAGTCAGAAGGGGCCTCCTGGGCCATCTAGTCTGATCCCTGGCTTCAGCTGTCTCCACTCATGACACGCCTACCATGTGCATGTCAAAGAATGTTTCCCCTGGGAATGAACCAGGGACCTTTTGCTTGTGAAGTGAACATGATAACCGCTACACTATGGCATATGTCTTCGCAGTGCAAGGCAAACTACTATGTTTGTTTGGGGTAATTATTATTTCAGTGAATCAACTCATTCATTTCTCAACTAGAACATTCTATGAAAATATTTTTCAAAGTATTAATGGATATTGAGCTTTGAATATGGACTGATTTCTGCCCATTTCTCCTTGTTGGAATTCATCTCTGTAACCTATGTAATAATGTGGAACCAAGCTATACTTACCTTGATTATGTGCCAAAAGGAACAAATGACCACAATTTATTATTGGTAGGGCCAGAGAAAGTCAGTTCCAAACCAAGCAGAAAGGTTTCTTTCCCTGGGAAGCTCAGTCTCTTCCATTCATCCTTTCCTGTTCCTCTTTGCACACCCACTGTAGCAAATCCACTTGTTTCTGCATTCAGTGTACTGAGGAGTGTGGTTTTAAATTTCCCTTGAAATAATGTAAGATGTACTAAACCTAATTTTGTCTTCTAAGGCAATTTTCTACCTCTAATCTTTTTTTCAGTTCTTGAACAATTTCATTTCCTTGGTGTATCATTTCAGACAACTTTCTCCACCCCCTTCCTCAAATTACATTTGACTTTCATTCTTTCCAAATAATCTGTTCTTAAGCTTGATACTGTTTCTTCTACCTCACTTGAGGTTGAATTTGCTCCCTTCTTATAGCAATACAAAAATGTCAAATTGATGGACAGCCTGTGTGGTGTAATGGTTAAGAGCATTGGACTGGGACTGAGATTCAGGAGATCAAGTCCCCACTCAGCCATGGAGTTCATGGGGTGTTTTGCAGGCTAAACATGCAGTCATGAGGTGACTGCAGGCTAAACATGAGTCAGCAGTGTGATGCGGTGGTCAAGAGGGTGGACGCCACCCTTGGTTGCATAGCCAGAAGTGTGGCTTCTAGATCAAGAGAGGTATTAGTACCACTCTATACGACTCTGGTGCGACCACAACTGGAGTATTGTGCTCAGTTTTGAGCCCCTCATTACAGAAAGGATATAGCCAGGTTAGAGTCAGTGCAGCGTAGGGCCACAAGGTTGGTGGCTGGTTTGCAGGGGATGGGGTATGAGATGAGACTGAGGGAACTGGGTCTCTTCAGGCTGGGGAAGAGGAGACTCAGAGGGGATATCTTGGCGACATACAGGTATGTGAGGGGATGTCACACAGAGATGGGTAGAGACCTGTTCTCACCTGCAGAGGGAGGCAGGACGCGCTCCAACGGAACAAAGCTCAGGGAGCCAAGGTGCCATTTAGATGCCAGGAAGCACTTCCTAACAGTTAGGACCCTGGGGGTGTGAAATGGGCTTCCACGAGAGGTCACTGGGGCCCCATCGGTGTGAGTGTTCAAAGATAAGCTGGATGTGCACATGGTGGGCATGTCGTGAGCGGAGCCAGCTGGTGCTGGAGGTCAGACTAGATGGCCCGAGAGGTCCCTTCTGACTCGCTCTGTTTCTATGTTTCTATGTTTTGGGGCCAGTCACTGATTCTTAGCCTAACCTACCTCACAGTGTTGTTATTGCAAGGAGAAAATGAAGAAGGGAGAACCTTTTAAGCCTCCTTGGGTTCCTTGCAAGGGGAAGAAAGGTGGAGGATTTGTTGCTGCTGCTGCTGCTGCTATTATTATGTATTATAAGTATTATGTCTGCTTCTGGTGTTCAAGAATAGGCTAGACATGCATGTGGTAGGCATGTCATGAGTGGAGCCGGCTGGAGCCAAGGGTCAGACTAAATGGCCCAGGAGGCCCCTTCTGACTCACTCTGTTTCTAAGTTTCCCATAATAATCAGGAGAACCAAAATAGGATTGTTAACCATCCTCATAAATACTTCCACAGAAATAAATGCATATGTTAAGGAACTCCAATTATTCTTGTTGGGATCAAATATGGGTAATAGTGTACAAACATTAAAGACTATTTGATTTTGTGCATGAGCTGCAAGAAAAACAGAATTGTTCCAAGACTGGTTTTCTACACACACGCACGAACGCACACACACGACAAGTGATTCATTAATCATGTAAAGAAAATAGAACTAATGCTATCAGTTGCTTGGAAGGGATCTGTGCTATTAGGAACATGCATGGCATAAGCCCTGATGAATCAGACCACAGGCTTGTCTGTGCAAGCATTCTGTTCCCACAGTAGCGAATCAGGTGCTGCTGGGGAGCCCACAAGCAGGACGTAAGTGCAACCATACCCCCACTTGTGTTCCCCAGAAACTGCCCTGCAGAGGCACACCGCCTTGACAATGTGGGCAGGATATATGCATGACTCATAGTCACTGATAAACTTGACCGCCATGCACTCGTCTCATCACTCTATCTGGGGGTAGTGAATTTCACACGTTAACTAGATGCTTTACGAAGAAGCAGTTGGTTTTATCTGTTCCAGATCTCCCACCGAACATGGGCCCAAGTATTATGAAAGAGAGGCAGAAAAACTTTTCAGCCACTTTCTCCACATCATGCAGACCGAATCTGAGGGGTGATAGGACACTTTAGATTTCCAGCTCCACAGTTGGATACCTGAGCTTCTCCCTCCAAGCAATATTCATCTCACCAGAGTTTCTTTGTTAATTATTTCTGCTTCATTTGAGTCTCTGAGCATACAAGAAGTGAAGTGTTGAAACCTTTCCACAGTTCCCAAAGCTCTCTTTATGAATCTATCTGTGTCTCCCCTTTGGGGGGGGGGTGTCTCCGCTCCTCCCCTTGTGTACATAATTGGGCTTCCCTCCAGTGATGACAATGTGCAACTGGGCCTAGCACTTCAGTGGGAGGAGGTTCTCTGACAGCGAGACTTCCCATTTCAATATCCCTCCTTCAGCCTGTCGTTCTTCCCTGTGCCCACGGCCAAGTAGACTCGTCCCCCCATCTAGTCATGGGCTAATTTCCCCCACTGGAGTTGCCAGTTGGGTCTTTAATGGCAGTCAGAGTCTGAATTGCTTCATAAACATCATCATAATCTGAATCATCAGTATAGCCTGCACAGGGAGCCTCCTAAGAGCATGCCTGAAATTTGAAAGGCAGTGCCATGAGCACAGAACAGAGAATCAGAGATCCAGTCCCTCTCCTTCGTAACAAGCGCGGAAAGAACCTTCCAGCTGGCCTGCAAGGTTGGGAACTCATACTTGGGGAGGGGGGAAAGGGGGTGCTTTGGAGAGCAAGTGGGGGAGAAGATCAGAGAGGCCAAGCACTGACCTTTCCTGAGGCCTTTCCAGCCTCCTTCCTTCCTCCTTTGAAATGCACTGCCTAGATGGGCCCAAGCAATCTACTTAGCGAAAAAAGTAGGATGGGAGGTTGGGGCACCAAAGGTCACTTCCACCACTCCTCCTGCCCTGCAGCAGAAGCTCCAAGTGTGGGGATTAAGAGCTTGGGGATTCCACCACATTATGATACTGACTGAGAATGAGAATGAGTGAAGAATTTGGCCTAGAGTGATGATCTAGTGGAGATGGACATACTAAATACATCTCATCCATTCAGGCACCTTTGAAAGTCATCACTGATTGCCTATCAGTGGCTCATAACAGAGATTCTGCTTTTCAGAACTGGAGGGTAGTTAAGAAAAAGGGCATTCATAATAATTAAAGGAGGAAACAAACATGTTTACTGTTTTGAAGTCCTACTCACTAGTGGGACTATAATGTAATTTACTTGTCATGTGGTTATATTCAAAGGGAATATAAGATCTAAACCATTTCCAAAAATATGTTCATCATCCTATTAATTCTGAAAGGTATTAGCCAATCTTATCATTAAAAAAGTAAATGCCTTTTGGGCTGAATTGCACTGCAGTCCCAGCTGAAGGAAACATGACAGGATGTTCTGTTGGCCTTTGTATAACCTGTGCTGCTTTGCACAGCTTTCTTGATCCCTTGGCATTACACTGGTGAATGGAGTGATAAGCACATAAAGGAGGGGCACATCAGCACATAACAAATGGATGTGCCCTAAGTAGCCAAAGGCATTCTCAAGTCTGTGGCGCATGTATATTGAGTTCCCTTGGATATTCAGGAGTGCATGTCTCCCAGTGCCAGCTCTGTGGTTTTGAAGGCCCTTGAGCAAGACATGCTTCCACCTTCTCACCACCATGGCCACCGACCAGTATTCCTCCCTCTAACCCTTCCCACCACTCCTGCAGAGAGCAAGCAGGCTGATGGTGAAGAGGAAGAGCAAGTCCAGGGGCTCTTGGCAGTGAGACCCTGCTGGCTGTAGGCCCTTGGCACACGCCCAAGACACCCAAGGCATTTCTCCTCAGGCTTTCCCTGTTTGTTGCAGGTAAAGTGTTGGTGCACCTGGAGTGTCACATGATGTGAAAAGTGGGCCTTTGGTCTAGTACTGTTGTGCTGTAGCTTCCTGTAGCCCAGTGGACATACTTACCAACAAAGGCACAAAAGATGCCAACCAGAGTCAGAAAACTATTTTCCACCTAAGCCATACAAGATGGAGGAAAGAAAAATTATTACCTCAAATAGTTGCACTATGGCAGTCACTGCATCCATGACAGGCTACTTAGAGTATTTTGGCAAAGGATTGTAGACCCGCCTTCACATTCTCTGCACTGCCTGATACTTCCTCCGCCCAGACAATCAATGCTCAAAAGCATGGATCTCCACATTCCTTGAGGAAGGCAGAAGTGCAACCTTGGTTCTGTTGTGATCAGGTGCTCCCTAATGAAGCAACTGGCTCAGGTAGCGACATTCATTTTGGCTTTGCCTAGTTTTACTAGGGCTTGAATTCAGCCATGCCCTTCCTTCAGTAGAAGAAAAACCACCAGAAGAAGGGATCTCCCCTCCCACCAGCAGGCTCCTGCGTTCCCTCCAAATCTGATCCAGAGGGTTGGAGGAAATCCATTCACATGATGCTGGATTTAAAGCACAGTTTCCCTCAGAAGCAGATGAGGGGAAAGGATGAGCAACATGAGAGTTGGAGAAGGAGAGAAAAATCATCAAAATAATAGAACACTTCATAGCATAATAGCAATGTACACTCTTTGTCATATGTTGTTTGGAGAGATTAAAGACCAATCCCTCAATGGGAAAAAATGCCAGAGACTTCTTGTTGAGTAGAGTATAATTTGTTTGATACTCCTGATGCAGGCTTCTTAAAGTATCTATTTGAATGTGCTGCTCTTTTATTAATGAATGTGCTTTTTTATAAATGTTGTCCTATACTGTTTTCCTGCCACCTTCTTTGATTATTGCCAGAAGAGCTGGAGGAAATTTTATCTAAATAAATAAATGAAGCTTGCTTACTTATTATGAGTACTATTTATAATCATCTCAAGGAAATTCATCAATGTTAGGTTCTAATTTATCATGGATGTTAAGTTCTAATTTTCTTATTCTGAATATATGACTTTGGAAGCTGCATTTGATTCTCAGTCTCAAGGGATAAACATGTTCAAGCAATTAATATATCAGTGGATTGCTCCTGAATATGGAAGGTAAGAATCCCCAAATGAGTGTTCAAATGGAAACGAGTGCATGTCTGATTCGCTCCTATAGGTCAGCACTCAAATGTCTAGGTTACCGTGTGTACAGAGATTGCTTTTGGGGGCTTCAGATAGGAGAGTGCTTGTCCAAGCACTAAATTAGATATGCAAGGATTCATCCTGAAATAGATTTGCAAGCATATTAACTGGTGCAGCTTAAATCAGAGAATTACTCTCATGCTGTCATTTTACATAAATGGAGAGTGCCTTCCTATGCACTCTTGTGCTGTCAAGGATGGAGGACTGCTGTGCGAGGACAGACTGGTATAAAGAAGCATATTGGGAACTGACCAAGAATGTCATACAAGCCCGAGGTGGGAAAAGAAATTACCTTACCTCCCGGACCAGCAGCCCATGCATTTAATCGCCACCTTCCCTTTCCTGTTGTTTGGGAAAGCTTACCTATGTCTAGATTTAATGGCCATGTGCATTATTCCTTCCCCCACTCCTCCCTCCTCTCCATGCTAGTGGCTGTTGGGAGTGAGAAAGCCAGTTGTTCTTGGCACACATTCTCAAGACCGCCTGGCTGGACTTGAGGGGAGGAGGAGGAAGAGCAGGAGGGGGCCTCAGGAGGTGGGCCAGATCCAGATGTTGAGATGAGGGAAGTGTCAGTGCTTTTCTCAAGGCCAGGCTCTCCAGGTGCAGCCCCAAGAATAACCAAGAGGTACAGTTAGTGGGAGGGGGCTGGGAACAGGCGAGTTTCTCGGAGGCAGATGAGGCAGGTATGGCGCTTGGCACCGTATCATCAGAGAAAGGCAGCCCAGTTGGAGGATCAGTGTGCAGAGAGGAGGGGTCCTCATTTGCAGAAGGCACCTCCTGAAGGCTTGGGGCCCAGGCATGCTCATAAGGAAAGTCCTTGGAGGTGAATATTAGATCAGGTTCAACAAACCACTCTGTGCATGCTCAGAGATTCATTCTGGGTGTTTGTGCTTCTGGAAAATGTTTTGGTCAATAAAAAAATGTTTTGTAGGAAAGGTCTGTGGCTTTGAAGGTGCAAAGGGAGGAACTCTGGCTCATGGCAGTGGCAGCCAATGGCAGAAGTGGGGATATGTACAATTTTGTGATGGTAGGTTCTACTGGCAACCAACAGGAAAGGAGATGGTCAACATGCAGCTGCTGTTTCAGTTGGTGGCGCGCACCTAGTGAGCAGCCTGTGACCCTCCAGTGGTTGGTAAACTACATCTCCAAATATCCCTGATCATGGGCTGCAATGGCTGGGGTCAATGGGATATGGAGTCCCACAACATCCTCCCAACCCAGATTTATTATAATATCTAGTTATTTACTTTTGCCTTGAGCAGCATAGATGAGTGCTGCTGCAGTGATGAAAACAGCCGTCATCACTAGATGTGGCATTGTGGCATTAAGTCCTGAGATCTGAGTACCTGAAGCACTGCACCCACAGAAACTCCAACTAAAAGAATCTTTTTCATAGGTCCCATTCATTCATACATGCATGCATGCATTCAATCTATCTCACCCTTTTTATTTCCATGGAACTCAAGCAGGTTGGCATAATTCTCCTCCTCCTCTCAATCTTACCCTCACAACAACAAGGTGGGCTGGTCTGAGAACCTGTGACTGGCCCAAAGGCACCCAGTGAGCTCAAACCCAGATTGCTGGAGTCCCAGTCCTGCAGTCTTAACCACTGCATCACACTGGCTCTCTTTAAACTACTTCTGGAAGTGAGGCAGGTGGCAATACAGCATCAGCCCTTCCCAGCTGTGGCAGCTTTTTGGTGAAATTCCCTCTCCCCTTCTCCATTAACCTGGCACCTCATTTTGGTTACTTTAGAAACTAGTGAAACACATTTAAGCAGGCTCAGTAGCCCTGGGTGATATTTTGCTGCTGCTTTTACAATTATTTTAACAGTGTTGGTAATTTTAAAAGCTGTGTGTGCCAGTGCATTTGGAGGGGGACGTGTATCATTTTCATACATGTATTATTTAAGAGAAGAAAGAATTCAGGGAAATGTGCAAGGGGGCGGTACAAGCAGCCAAGATAGCAGGCAAAGTCAGATTGGTGTTGCTGGACCTTGGACAGCTCCAAGCAACCCAATTGCTCAAAGGACTTCTGAAAAGGAACACGTGACTGATGAGCACTCCCCAGCCCTGACTACCACTCCCAGGATCCACCCACTTGTTGAGGAGTGGAGACCCTCAAAGGGGCCATACTCTAGCTCAGAACCTCACATTCCATCATCTCCTTGCTCATTTTCCTTGCAAAATACCATGCAAAATACCATGCAAGCTCAGTAGAGCATGAGGTCCTTGGGTCTGAAGATGGTGGCCCTCCATGAGATCTGAATCAGTGGCTGCTGGATGCTTTGACTCAAGTTGTTCCTGGTCTGGGATCTGGAGCTGGTGTCAGGGCTCTGTCCCACCACCTCCATAGTCTGCAGCTACTCCATATTAGTGACCCGGGCACTTCTTATGGTCTCATGGTTGCACTAAGGATAGGCTTAGGAAGAATTGACTGAGACGTATCACAAAGCCATTTCATCTGTGATAGAATGATATAAATAGGGAAAGGCCCACACACTTATATTTGAAATAGCCTTTATAATGTAACTCATAGCCGGCATAGCAGGACTGATACGCTCCATTTGTAGAGTGAAGAATACCATTGTATCTATCTCAGTGCAAGCCCTGCTATATGCCAATTTATCCAGATTTTTCCTCCCTTCTTGCACTATGAATTTCAATGCCATGAGATAATTCTGATTTCTGCCTGTCAACTCCAGCTCACGTTTGATAATTATCACATAGTCAGAACTAAAATACTCCCACACAGCACACAGGCACACATGGGATGCTCTAGAACTATGAATTGCTTTGATTGCCAATAAAACACTTTTCTTTCATTGAAAATGCTGCAGAACTGAAGTGAACCTGAAGGAAGAATTTCCACTCCTTAATGCCCGCGCAATTTCATAATGCAGCTTTAAAGGCTTATCTGCTAGGGGAGCTCATGCGGTGTGTCATGGGACACAATGACTTCCCAGAATTCTATTGTTCTGAAGCTAGCCAACAGTTTTGAAATCAAATATTTTTGTGCATCTGATTTATGACCTCTTCCATCAAGTAAATTTCAAAATGCTTTTCACATGTAGGTACCATGCTATTAACCAATTATTACACATGGGAGCACATAGAGCTGAAGGAACTTGGGCACATTGTGCTGGGAAATTGAAAGAATGGGCTAAATAAGGCAATTTCTGAACCATGATTGGCAATCGTGAGCATGCCATGGGCTTGACTCCCCCTTCTGTCATGCACATTTGCTCCCCATTATCTTGGTGATGGCAGAGTGCAGCATCGCATCTGTACTGGGCTAACACAAACAATGGTTGGCTTTAAATCAAGGTTTGCAACTGAGGCTGGAAGCTGGGCTGATAACCTTGATTAAAGCTAAACACGGTTAGGATTGATATTAGCATATAGATGCTGCTACAGCATGATTAGCTATGAAAGGGGAAGGAAGGAGGACATTTCACATGGGAGAGAAGAGGTGAAGGGCAGGATGCATAAATGTATAACATGCACCTGGTTTCCTCACTATGGATTGAAAAGTTATGCCCTGCAACAATTTAATCAAACAGTTGAATAACCAAAAATGTTTCCCAAGTAACGAAGTAGATTTTTTTAAAAAATCCAAGTTCTTCAAAAACTGCAGCATTCAAGCACCATCCTAAGAACCTTGGTTGCTGGGGTTTTCAACTCACTAACGAAGACAGAGTCTCTCACAGACAAATGCAAGAGAAACGTGTCTGGTCCCTGTAAATCAGACATTGTCTGGTCGCTATCAAATACATGACATTACAGTGAGAATGTGTTAAGACAAGTCAGCTCAGATTCAGGCAAATAGCAATTCTCTCTCTCTCTCTCTTTTGCTAGCCCAAGTGGGGTCCCAACACCGCATATGAAATATGTGTCTCAGCTAGGTTGTGAATCACATCTAGGGTAGCTATGCAGAACCTGGCCAGAAATAACAGAATCTCTGGCACCCTTCCAGGTTGCTTATATATGCAAGCCAGGGCCAGCCCTATCATTAGGCAGGGCAAGGCTGTCACCTCAGCTGACCAATGCTGGGAGGCACCAGCAAGGTGTTGAAGGAGAGCACTGTGTGCTTTACATCCTACTCCAGGAACATTGTCCCATCATTAGTTGAAGAGAGGTTCAGCTTTTGTACATAGAATGCAAAGGAGCACCATCTTGCCCTTTGTTTCAGGCAGCAAAATATGTTGAACTGGACTGGATCCAACCATTGAATTTGTTTATTTATTTATTTAAATGACTGCATAATCCCACTCCTTAGTTGGAATGACTCTCTGGACTGGTTACAAGAGTTGAGCAGGGCTGTCATGGAGAGGACATTTTGAAGGGCTTTCCTTCATAGGATCACCATAAGATGGAGATGACTTGATGGCACCCAACAACAACAGATATATGTTCCAATCAGGACTGCCCTGTCAGAGTCAGAATTTTGATATCTAGCTGTCACCTTTTCTTTAAAAATAGGGAATAGTACACCGTTTTGCACTTTTTCAAGCAGCTAGAGACTCAGGAAAAAGGACGAAATGTGTCTCACGCTGAGCACTGTCAGGGAAAAAAGAAAACAAATGGGAAGAGAGAGAGGAAGAAGCCAAAGGCCTTACTGCAAAGTGCGTGTAAATCACAATGCCCCCTTTTTGGGAGCAAAGATCATTTGTGCCTTTGCTTTCCCCGGGGCCTCACCTTTCATCAGCTGTCAAGAAAAATGCCTACTTAAAGAAAATATTGGTCCTCCATCATTGACAGCTTACTCCAAGGTGCCACTTGGCTACTCTGAAGGGACTGTCAGTAGCTGTCAAAATGGGAATTGTGGAAGCTGCTGTAAAGTGGCTCTTGTGATCTCTGAAGAAAAAGGAGGAAGGGCACAAATGCCATAGTGAGCTGAAAGCAGCTTGCAGCTGCAGAAGAGAGGGGAGAGGCAGCTCTGTGCTCCTGCAGAGGACCTGGGGATACCAAGCAGGGAGGGGACCCCACAACCCATGACAGCCTGTTCATCTGTTGGGCACACTGGGGGTTGTTCACAGAACAACCAACTACAGCTCATTACACAGGTGAATTGGCATGATGTGTGAATACATCCATGAGCTTTACTAAAGCCCTGCTCCTGGTGGATAAAACTGCTAGAGCTGGTTTGTTGATGGGGATCAAAGCAGCTGCAGGAATTTTTGGACTTTTTCTGGGGTGGGGACTATGGGGGTGTCCTGATGAGTCCCTAAACCACATGGAGATTTAGGAGTACACCACTGGGAATATTGATTCAAAGCAATAAGAAAACCCATGGTGCTCTGTGTCACATCTCATTGCACCTGGCCAGATGAGGGGGTACACATTTAGTGTGACTGATTACAGGATGAAATGCAATGTATCTTTTCAGTTCAGCACGAATAGAGAGAGCTTGGTTAAACGGTCCCTGAAACTTGTCCTCGGAGAGAGCAAGAGAGAAGCAAAGCGGATGTGCAAAGCTGTAATTTGTAACTCCATTGGGTGGACTGTAATGTGAAGGACCCACCTTCTAAAATGGATGCTTCTAAGTAATTAAGTCATGTTAAGCTGCTGAGGATTAAATGTGGCTAAATGCCAGGATGCTCCTTGGCAGCTGAGAAGCCATAACCGTGCTTGTCCTTTCTCAAATAAATGCCTGTAGCTAACAAGCTATCAAGATAATTACACTGGAATATGGAGACCGAATATGATTAAAACAAAATGTCAACTATTCTATAATGGCAGCAGTGACACTCTCAAACAAGTAAATATATAAATCTTACACATATTTAGGTTATGCAACACACTTTAATGAAGCAAATTGTGAAACAGTAGCCATTTGGTAGAAGATTTTTTTATTCTACCTGACACCTGAGCATGTAAATAGGCACTAACTGTACCATGTAGCCAATAAGTGCCACTGATAACAATACAGAAAAGGCCAGGATCCAACCCCCCCCCTTTTTTTTTCAAGAGCTTGGGCACAGCCTGTGGGATTTGGTCCCTGTCCTCTCATGCAGCCCTTCCTCAGTTTTCGTAGAATTTTGCCACTGTTTTGGCTCACCAAATTTGGCAGCACAGTGACAGAAGTAGGAAAGTGTCAGGGGTAATGCTGAGAGGGTAGTCTAGGAAGGTGCAGCATTACCCCTGGACCTTCCAAATTTGCCCAGCTCTGCTGAGCAAAGTTCCACTGATCATTCATAGGTGTTGTATGACCTGTAATAAGAATGGGTCATGCAAAAATAAGCAAAAATAACAAAGTTGAGAGGATGATAATCTGGTAATGTTAGATTAACAATATACTTTATTTTTCATATACCATAAAGTGGCTAACAAAAAAATTCAGTAAGTTAGTTTATTAGACATAACCTAATATGGGCTTATGTCCAAAATTAGTCTAATTTAAGTACCATTTCATTTGAATGGTCTAGACGGTCAACACAGAAATCAAATTGACTATGTGCTCTGCAGCCAAAGATGGAGAAGCTCTATACACTCAGTAAAAACTAGACCAGGAGCTAACTGTGGCTCAGATCATGAGCTTCTTCTTGCAAAATTTAGGCTTAAATTGAAGAAAGTAGGGAAAAGAACTAGGCCACTCAGGTATGACCTAAACCATATCCCTGATGAATATACAGTAGACAAATAGATTTACAGAATTAGATCTGACAGAGTGCCTGAAGAACTATGGATGGTGGTTCGCAACATTGTACAAGAAGTAGCAACTAAAGCCATCCCAAAGAAAAAGAAATGCAAGAAAGCAAAATGGCTGTCTGAGGAAGTTTTACAAATAGCTGAGGAAAGAAGGGAAGCAAAAGGCAAGGGAGAAAGAGAAAGATACACCCAACTGAATGCAGAAAACCAGAGAATAGCTAGAAGAGATAAGAATGCCTTCTTAAATGAACAGTGCAAAGAAATTGAAGAAAACAATGGAATAGGGAAGACCAGAGATCTGTTCAAGAAAATTGGAGATATGAAGGGGACGTTTCATGCAAAGATGGGCATGATAAAGGACCAAAAAGGCAGGGACCTAACAGAGGCAGAAGAGATTAAGACGAGGTGGCAAGATTACACAGAGGAACTATACAAGAAAGAGCTTAACATCCCTGATAACCACGATGGGGTGGTCACTGACCTCGAGCCAGACATCCTGGAATGTGAAGTCAAATGGGCCTTAGGAAGTCTGAGCAAAAACAAAGCTGTGGAGGTGACGGTATTCCAGCTGAGCTATTCAAAATCTTAAAAGACGATGCAGTAAAAGTGCTACACTCAATATGCCAGTAAATTTGGAAAACTCAACAGTGGCCACAGGATTGGAAAAGGTCAGTTTACATTCCAATCCCAAAGAAGGGCAATGCCAAAGAACGTTCAAACTACCGGACCATTGCACTCATTTCACATGCTAGCAAAGTTATGCTCAAAATCCTACAAGCTAGGCTCCAGCAGTATGTGGACCGAGAACTACCAGAAGTACAGGCAGGATTTCGAAGAGGGAGAGGAACTAGAGATCAAATTGCCAACATACGCTGGATCATGGAGAAAGCTAGGGAGTTCCAGAAAAACATCTACTTCTGCTTCAATGACTATGCTACAGCCTTTGATTGTGTGGATCGCAACAAATTGTGGCAAGTTCTTAAAGATATGGGAGTACCTGACCATCTTATTTGTCTCTTGAGAAACCTATATGTGGGTCAAAGAAGCAACAGTGAGAACTGGACATGGAACCACTGATTGGTTCAAAATTGAGAAAGAAGTTTGGCAAGGCTGTATACTGTCACCCTGCCTATTTAACTTACATAAAAAAGGTGGGGCTAGATGAATCACCAGTTGGAATTAAGATTGCTGGGAGAAATATCAACAACCTCAAATATGCAGATGATACCACTCTAATGGCAGAAAGTGAAGAGGAACTAAAGAGCCTTTTGATGCAGGTGAAGGAGGAGAGTGCAAAAGTTGGTTTGAAACTCAACATTAAGAAAATTAAGATCATGGCATCCATTCCTCTCACTTCCTGGCAAATAGATGGGGAAGAAAAGGAGGAAGTGACAGTTTTTATTTTCCTGGGCTCCAAGATCATTGCAGACAGGGACTGAAGCCAAGAAATTAAAAGATGCTTGCTCCTGGGGAGGAAAGCTATGGCAAATCTAGGCAGCATACTAAAAAGCAGAGACATCACCCTGCCAACAAAAGTGTGTATAGTCAAGGCTATGGTTTTCCCAGTCACAATGTATGGCTGTGAAAGTTGGACCGTAAGGAAGGCTGAGCACCAAAGGATTGAGGCCTTTGAATTGTGGCACTGGAGGAGACTCCTATGAGTCCCTTGGACTGCAAGGCAATGAAACCGGTCAGTCTTAGAGGAGATCAACCCTGACTGCTCTTTAGAAGGCCAGATACTGAAGATGAAACTCAAATACTTTGGCCACCTAATGAGAAGGAAGGACTTCCTGGAGAAGAGTCTAATGCTAGCAAAAGAAGAAGGGGACAGCAGAGAATGAGGTGGCTAGATGGAGTCACTGAAGCAGTTGGTGTGAGCTTGAGTGGACTCCGGGGGATGGTGGAGGACAGGAAGGCCTGGAGGAATGTTGTCCATGGGGTTGCGATGGGTCAGACACAACTTCAAGACTAACAACAACAACAATGGTGAGTAGAAATAACATTGGATACAACCCAAAATGTAAGTGAAAACTGATTCCCACACCATGTGTTAGTATATGCTTGAAGACTTCAGTCCAAAAGGTGGTATGTTATTTCTTTTTCACATGTGTCCTTTTAGCACGTCAGAAAGCACAGATTAACAGTGTGCCAACTTGTCTGAATACAATTAACATGCATTTTTGTTATGAAACTAGTAGCTGTGGGGAACCTGAGCAGCACTGGGAAAACTGGGGGCTGGGAAGAAAGGAGAGCAGATTTCTGGGGGAAAAATCTCCCCAGTGCTAAATACATGGGAGGAAAGCTTCTGCTGGTGCTGAAAGCACCCTTCATTATGCAAGAAAGACTGGGGGAAGGGGATTTGCACTGCAGCAATGGCACCGTATGCTCCAAACGCTGTTCAGGTCCCCCCACATTAATAGCAAATAACAACTGCTATGGTAGCCCAAATAGCACATGACAACTGCTGTGAAGAGCCACCTGGAAAGAGCAGCAAGGATTTCTTGCCATGGTTGCTGGGCAAGTGCCGTTGGTGGCCACCCCGAAGGGCCCAAGTGGCCGAGGCACTGTGCATTGGAGGGCAGGGCATGGTGGCGGCTACTACCAGCAAGGCGACCTTGCTTGCAAGTGAACCCACTCTGCCAAGGTTGGCAGTAGCACGGACAGCCACTGCCAGGCCAAGCAAAGCAAGCCCAGCTGGTGCAGGCAAGTGGGATGCAGAGGGCGCGCCAGGTGGTGGTGCGCAGGTTCACAGAAACAGTGATGTTCATGGACACAGATATCATTGTAAGTGACGAAAAGTACAATTTACGTAAAGCATCAAAGGTCTTAAAACATGAAACATGAAACCATGCTTCCACTTAGCTGTAGCTGCACATCCTTTAAAGTATGAAGCTGTGCCTGAATTAGAAATAGCCCATGTGACTAGCCATCTGCATGGGTATCTTATTGAATGTAAAGGAAATCAGTTTGACAGTATCCACAATTAGACACATACATGCTGATCCACGGTGCCTAATCCAGCAAATGATACATGTCTAGATTTCCTTTGCTGGGCTGAAGTGATGAGTTTTTCCAGGCCTAATCATTCTCTCAAGAGATGACTAAACTAACTCATGTGTGAGACTCATATGCAGATTTCTTTGACAAACCTCCAAGGAGATAGGGCAGTCTCCTAAGGGAGCTTGATACACAGCAGAATTGCTCCCATGATTAGGAATGCTTAACTCTGATTGGAACTTCCAGAAGGACAACTGTGTTAGTCTGTTGCAGCCAAAACTATTGTCTTGTGACATTTTAAAGAATACATTATGACATTCGCTTACAAAATAAATTTGATGTGCCACAGGACTAAGATTCCAGAGAACCAGGTGTAGAAGTCATATATAACTCAGCCTTTGTTAACCATGGCTTGTTGATACTGACCTGTGAATGCTCTCCTGCCCTCTGGATTAAACAATCCAGAAATACTTCCCCAAACCCTCATTTCTGCATTTGGCTATCACATCATGATTTAACTGAGTGGGAAAGGGAAGGCATGCTCTCTCACTGCCACGAGCTCAGGGGTCCTCAAACTTTTCCACCAGGGGGCCAGTTGAAAGCCGTCAGTGCTGGGTGCGGGCCAGAAAGGTGGTGCTGGCGGTGCGGCAGGCCGGCGGGGGGGGGGGGGTCGCTGGCAGCATGTGCAGGTGCAAGCGCTGAGGCAGGAGCAGGCGCGAGGCGAGGTGAGGCAAGGCGCAGGCAAGTGCACGCGCACGGCAAAGGGAGACGAGGCGGGTGCACGAGGCAGCGGCTTGCTTGCTTGGAAAGAGTTTTCTCCGAGCAAGCAAACGGCTGCCTCCCTGCGCACAGAGCAAGGTGGGTGGCGGTGGGTGCGCACTGGGCACGGGCGCGCATGCGGCGGGTCCAAATGGGCATGGCGGGCCGGATCTGCCCCCGGGCCGTAGTTTGCTGACCCATGCATTAGCTCATGGCTGCCTAGGGTTTGTTTAAGCCCTGAGTACTTGTGACATATGAACTGGGCCATGTTGGTTAACTGGAATCTCTCTTCCAATACTTTAACACCACCGCTTCTTGATTTATGCTTAGCAGAAAGAGCAAACAGTTGAAGTTCCACTGTAGATTCTATTTTCTAACTTCCTTAAAAACATTTTAACACCTCAGCTGCTCTCTTACAGTATCTACTCTTCTGTCACTTGTCTATACTATTTACAGGAAATGTGTGGGTCCCATCAGTTCTCAGACCCATTCAAGCTTCTCAGTCTACACTAGGTTATATGTACATAACTTGCCTATGCCCGTCCTGCAGTGAGTTAGCATCATTAAGTCAGGGAATCAAGAAAGGGCTGTGACCTCTTCATTAATATCTGTAGTAAGACTTTTAAAAAGTTTTCAAGTAACGTTGCTGTGAGAGTCATAACTATCAAGTCAAAGTTTCAGATTTGACAGTTTTCCTACACAGCAGGCCTCCCATCTTAGCAGGACTGTTTCCTTATATCACAACAAGAATTATGAATAAGTATACATAGAAAATGACATGGTCAGTGAGGTTTTCTTTCCTTATAAGCAAGAAACCACCATTCCTCTTTACCTCAAATACATTCCTTGGTTGCCTGATCAACTTTAGCGAACTGCTTGATGTTAATATAGCATACATGGATTGCACTGTATATGGCTCAGTCTTGCGCTTCACTCTTTAAGTTTGGTCTATACACATATTCATTAGGTGAATATTATATGTTAATATATATGTTAGGAGAAGCTAGGGTTTCTTTATTAACTTCAGATTTGCCTTCAAGTTTTGTCTAATTAATTCCTCCATCATATTCAATAACAGTATCACAAGGAATTGCTAATGTCTATCCTCAGCTTAAAGAAATGATAAAAGATAAGCCTGATTCCAGGTCAGAGAATCTCTTATTAGAAATAACTACATGTGACATTTAACTAAATGTACATTTTCATCACTGGGCCAGGTTTCAGGTTTTAGTACTAGTATAGAAAGCCTTAAACAACTTGGGAGCAGGACACCTGAAGGAGTACCTTTGCCTTTATTAACCTGCCCAGGCATTGTGATCATTGGAAGACCTTCTCCTGATGGTTCCATAGGGATCTGTGGCCCAACTCAAGTCCACCGAGAGAAGAGTCTTCAGTGCAGCAGCACCATTTCTATGAAATTATATGCCTCTAGAGGTCAGGCAGACACCAACACAGTCTTGTACTCTGGGTCTGCTGAAAACATCTTTGTACTGGGAAGCCTTCCTGGCTGACCAGTCATGGTTCTAACATTACCTTGGTTTTTAATGTATTGTTTTTATTCTTTTATTGGTTTACTTTTTATTATCCAGAATCTTCCTGCATATGGAACAGTATACAAATTCTGCAAATAAATACACAAACAAGTAAATCAATAAAATTAAAAGGATCTAGATGTTTTACACTTAAGACATTTCAAAAGAGAAAAAAGTTTATAGTCATTAAAACTTTTCAGCTAATTATTTAACAGTTTGCACAGATATTTTATCCCTAGCATCAGTCTTTAGGATTATCCATAAGCACACACCAGGGTAAACACCTGGCATTAATTCAGATGCATCAACATACAGCATTGTTAAATCCAGCAAGAAAAATATAGAATGATTCACAGTATAAAATGGAGTGTTCACCACATGCACACTTTATTACTGTGCATAGAACAGAATGTGAGAGGAAAAAAACGGGATACTTTCATAAATCCAAACAGGCCCACTAGAACTGTAATGTAGCTGCAATCAATGATATAAAGTTCAATGATGAACAGATGGAATGCTTCCACCTGTTGTTCCCTAGATAGAAACAATTTGTTCATTTCAGCTTTCTATTTACACCTTCAGTTATATTTATTTAAAAAAAGCTGTTCTGTAAGAGACCCAATGACATGTTTTTAGTTCATGATGAACCATTTCCCTCACACTTCTTAACACATATATACGTGATTTAATCTAGCTTAGTAATTAGACTAGAACAAGGATACAAAAACATCCCTCTCTCTGAATTCCCTTCTTAATTTATTTTGTAATCTATTTTGTAAGTTTTATTCTTCTGCTGATGGAAGACTCTTTAATGCAGCAGCAGTGTCCTTTAAAGGAACAGGGAGCCGGGTGATTATCAGCAACTCCCCTTCCTCTTACAACTGCCCAGCCTCCCCTATTTCTTTGACAGGGTTGGAGGAACATTTGAATCATTGTGAGAGGTGACAACCTGGGCTGCAGGATAAATGGAGAGGAGGAACTGCTGAAAATGGCTGCTCCGCATTCTGCCTTTCTTAGATCACAAAACCCGTCACTGGACAAACACCAGCTGGATATAAACCCTTACATACAGAATAAAGAACTGTAATGAAAGTTTCACATTAACCCAGCCAAGATCCCTGCCCCTGGGACTTTTGGGAGTCCTGAGCCAAAGCTTACTGAAGCACAAGGTGCTACTCTTTCCTTTAGGCATGGTATGTTGGCTCTGGACTTCCTGCTAGCATGCAATTTTGTGAGAGTGTGCCCATGATGTTGAGTTGGTGGAACAGTTCATTCATTGTGAGCTTGTAGGATAATAGTGGATTGCTAATCTCTACTATAACTTTACAAGCAGAAAGGGGATGCAACACATCCCTCTTTTAAAAAGGGGGAATACAGCATATAATTCTGCAGGGTATTATATGCATTGCCAAGTGTCATGTTTTTGTTTGTTTTTTAAATAGAGTTTCCTGCTTATCTGGGTCTGATCAAGCCAAAGTCTTTCATTTGAACTCACAGTCAGAAAAGGAATAAATCAGAAGGCAGCCCTTAACCTATACTGTTGAGAATAGAAGGGTCCTTATTTCAATAGAAATATATGCTTACCATATATCCCATTTGCCATGCTGTTGTCCCTGACTTTTTTGGCGGTAGGTGAGGGGCAGGTTCTCCTGTCTACCAAGTACAAAATGGAATTTTGTCCAAAGCCTAATGAAAAATGCCTCTTTCTGATGCATTTCACACTTACCTGGATGGGAGAAAGATATTCAAAGTAGTTTATGGCAAACATGGCTAACTGTTGACAAAGGACTTTTCTGTATGAATTGATTGTAATGGGAAACAAAGCAACTTAAAGAACTGTGACATTTTTATTCAATATCACTGCAATGGTTGTAACTAAATATAGCATAAAGTGAGGCTGGAAAGAGAATAATATTCTGTTTGAGGGTATTCCAATCTTGCAACTAGAGATACTTAAAAGCTGATGCAGAGCTGTATCAAATGTGCGCAACGGAACAGTGCTGAGGAAATTAATAAAGTTCAACAGATAGTGTAGTGACTTTTCCAGTATCAAAGCCAGGATAATTTTTTGGAGCCATGATAAGACTTTATGGCCTTCAGCTTGTCAGGAAGAACATCAGAAATAATAGTTTGGAAGCTGTTTTTCCAAGTATATTTCTTAGGTAAGAGCTGCTTTTGCTGTGAGAACCAAAAGTGTTTTACTGAAACGGCTTTGTCCTGCCCGTCTCCAAGGAAGGGGGCTAAATCCTGTGTATACTGACTGCCTCTGAAACAATAGGAGAGAACTTTATAAAATTCATGGCAAGAGGCATTGTCTTTTGTTCTCACCCTGGGGAGGAATTGATACATTCATTGCCCTGGCACCTTGGATGCCTATGGTATATCCCCTGGCCTATTCAGGGAACCTATATGGCCGAAGAGTGCAAGCTTTTTGCACGTGCATGTTGCTTGTTTATATTGTACACCAACATTTCATCATTTATTCAGTAAACTGTACATTATCTTCAACACTGGTGGTTGCACTTTTTCCTATGTATCCCCTCATCTTAAAGGAGGTGCCTTAGCACCTCAATACCTATTCCCTCCCTAGGTACTGATATGAATGCCATATCAATGCATTCTATTCTGTTCCTGAACTGGGGACATAATAATGAATGCAGCGTCTTTGCAAGTTTATTCAGAAGTTTTGGGCATAACATGCCTTATCTGGACAGAACTTGGCTATAATTACCCATGATCTCTTGGCTGGACTATTGTAATGCACTCTAAGTAGTGCTGCCTTTGAAGATGGACCAGAAACTTTAACTGGTTCAGAATAGGCTACATGTTCGTTAACAAGAACTGGTTCACATACCTATATTACACCAATTCTTTACCAATTACATAGGCTATCAGCAGAGCTCAGTCCAATTTAAAGTGCATGTTTTGACATGTAAAGTTCTGAACAGCTTGGGACCAGGAATGTTTACTCCCATATGGTCATACACAACCACTAAGAGCAGCTACAGAGGTCCTTTGTATGGAACCACCTCTAAAGAAGCAAGGGAGCGCCAAACAGGAGAAAGGCCTTTTTGGTAGTTGCACCCCATCAATGGAATATGCCCCCAGAAAAGTATGCCTGGTGCCTTCATTGCTAGCTTTTCGGCCTAAGGCAAAGGCATTTTAATTCACCAAACATGTTCAGAACTGCTGAATTATTATTTTGTATTTTTAAAGGATCTTAACTATTTTTATCACTGCCGTACCTGAGGTAATTTTACCAACTGTTGTAGTTATCTGTCAGAGTTTATTGTATTTTCCTTTATGAATTTTTATTGTATGAACTTTTATCATATGAATTTGATTGTTATATATTTGATTTGGATTGTGCACAACCCAGAGAGCCCTGAAGGACTAAGGGGGCAGTTTATAAATAAATAAAACTAGAAATGGGGATGCAAATTACTTATTTTGAGCACACTGATGGGAGGCAAAATATTCCTTGCCCTAATGGAAGACTCATACTTGGATCCCACTTTGATTTTTAGCCATTCGTAACTGTTCTCTATTTTCCTTCCAGTGAGACGAATACACCAACTGTGCAATCCTATATACTCAGAAGCAAGTCTCATTAAGTTCAGTGGATCTTACTTCCTGTCAGTGAATATAGGATTCCGGCCTAAGTCATGGAGAATTGTGTATGCACGTGTAAGCATCCTGGTATTACTCTTGGTTAGTATTATTCAGATACTAATTCATTCATTTACACAAAAAGCCACACAGGCAGAATTTGTACCCCATTAAAAATAACAGGATTTTTAATTAAACATTACAATTGTGCTTTAAGCAGAAAACAAGCTGTCCCAGTTATTGTCTTGTTTCACAAACATAGTGGACAAAGCTCAGTCCTTAAAGTTCTGCAAACCAGAGCAGCCCTGGATACTCCTGGTGCTCTCCCTTGTTTGGATTACACTTCCAACATTCCTGACTTTTATCCACGCTGACTGAGGCTGGTGGGAATTGAAGTTCAAATGATCTGAAGGATAGCAGGCTGAAGAAGGCTGAGATAGTGAATAATCTTGGATTCCATCAATATTGTTGGCATAACATCTGTAGCCAAAATTCCACCCATTTGCAAGCACTTCATAACAATGCAGCAGCTGCGTTCAATGTGATATGCCAAATGTTCTTTAAAATTTGTATTACTGAACATCTCCAAAAAGGCGCTACACCAATTTTCACTGGACAAAGGAACTGAAAGCAAAAATGCATCCTTATGGCACTTATGTAGTACACACTGGCATTCTCACTTTGAGCACCATAAGTGGCAGCTGTGACTCCCCATAGCATTACTTTGTTGTCACCCACCTTTTTGATGATTTGCTGTGGAAGGGGAAAAAAAAGTTAACTCCATGGATTTTGGCACATGCAGAACTCTTGTCAAGTGGAAAGATTTAAAGGGATCTTGGTGAGATGATTACAGCATCCATTAATTGTCTAAATGTGCGAGTCAGTGTGTGCAATTATATTCAATCATTTACAAAAAGATCTTCTGCCAAATTACTTTCTACATATATCTTCAGTGCCACAAAGGGACTATTTGCTGATTCCTAGACGAACCTATAGAAGCATTTTTGATGCTCCACTTGGCAAGGCAGGGGCAGTCTATGGATTGAATTTGACTCATACAACACTATTGACTGGCTCACTACTCATATTTACCTGCACAGTGCAGCACAATCTTAAGCCTGCAAATCTTAATTTGCATGGGGAAATCCTGAATTCAGTGACATTTATCCCTAAGAAACTATGAAGGAATTGGCACTTTAAGCCACAATCATATACCCCTTTCCTGGAGGACTCACTGATCTCAGTGGGATTTATTTCTGAATAAACATGCAAATGATTGTATTGTTAGTGTGCCTCCACACAGGTGCTCTCTTGAGAGAGGGGAGACTTCCACAATCACACTGGCTTCACTTCAGTGCATTCAGTCCAGGAAAGGATGCACTCTTTTGGGATTTTCAGGTGAAAATAAACCAGCTGTTGTAAGAGAGTAAGGAGAAAAGCCCCATTTTGGCCCCTCTTCTCTGATCAATCGCAGTAATGATGGATTTTTGCCAATAAAGATAACAGTGGACACTTTGGATAATACCTTAGATTACTATTTCTGCTATTTTTAAAAAGTAACAAAGTGCAAAAAGCTTTTCAGAACCCATTATGTACGGGGAACTCTAAACATACTGGACAGGAAACAAGTTCCACTGATTTCAATGTGGTTTGCTTCCCAGTAAAAGTGCCTAGGATTACAGCCTTCAAAACATTAATGTTTACACCAACAAAATATCTGTGCATAAAGAGAGAGCAACGCATGTTTATCAATGCACAATACATATATGGAACCCAGCTTTGCCAACCTAGTCCGTGTAGTATCTCAGATGAAATTTAAAATTCTCATTTATTACTAGGTTCTACAACAACCATTCACTGTATGGGCAAAAAACTGAACCGCCCCATTAACTTCAGATTCAGCTGGATCATGACAACTGTAGACTGAAGTAATGTGGTCCTTTACAGCTTGTATTGTAGGTGGTATGATAACCCTCCTTTATATGTACTACTAGTATGTATTTCCTCCAGCAGGATGGCTAATATATACGTACCACCATATATAACACACTGGAGTCCTATTTTACTGTACCACATGTACATTGAAACATGGTATATAAACCACCAGAGAACCAACTACACAGAAGTCCTGTATCTGAGAATGGCACTGTGTACATTCTAAATGTGTTCTGAGTGTCTCAATCATAGTTTCTATAGGTAGGAAGCCATGTTCTTTTACAGTATCTCTCTGAGGAAAGCGTGAAGAAACAATTTCTCTTGTTCCAGGACTTACAGTCCAGTGTTAAAAGAATATGACAAAACTTTTCCTCCACCACATGCAGATAAAAAGTGGCTACATTTAACTTCATAAATATGTATTTGGTTAGTTTATGCTGGGAAGTCAGAAATCCAAAGGCTGTAAAATAGAGACAAATAAGAGAGAGGTTTGCTCAGCCATCTTTCATTTCAGGTTGCTCCATGCCTCCTGTCAGCTGCAATTTCTGAAGAGTTCTTTTTTTTTCCTTTTACATCTTGTATGGCTGTTGGGTTCAAAGCTTCCATCTCTTTGCTGTGCTTTATGTATCAAGCATCACTGTGGGCTGGCTTGTCTTTATTCTGCCCCCTTTGTTGTTTCCAGACTTTAATGGTATCTTTGAATTAGGAGCTCACTAAAGCATAAATCATGCTGAATATAAAGGAAAAATAGAATATGAAAAAATTTCTTTGAAACATGCAGAGCCACGTTTATTTCCTTAACTACTTTCCCTCAACCATTTATGCTGAAATCCACTTTTCTTCCTTGTTAAACCTGTGTAACATGCTCCTTCATTGCTTCTCCATATTATATTCAAATTAGGATGGATTTAACAAGGATAGCTGGAAATATGCAAGATTATATCTAGCTTTCTTCCCCCCAAGCTTCTAAGCTGGACTTGAATTCCTGCTGACTCTGACCCTATGAAACAGCCCTTTCTACAATACTGTGTTTGATCTCTCAAATTTCTACCAGCAATTCCCTGAAGTATAAGCAGGATTTCTATTTAAATGAAGCACCTTCATTTGTTTCATCCCCCCTGGGATGCAAGAAACACCAAGATTAAAGAGAGATCTTTCTGGGGAAAAACATATATGATGTAATTCTGGAAACATAATTATACAGTAGAATCCATTAAAAAGTACATCTAATTAGAGAATACTGCCATGTGGAACCCATCTAAGGAAATGCTGCAGTAATAGCCAAATTAGGCATGACCATTTTTTTTCCTGTGTAATTTTAAAGATGTTTTATAGTCCACCATAGAGGTCAGAATTGTATGTGAGGAGTTCATGTAGGTCTACCTCCCAGGAATTTTTCTAACTCAGACCTGCTTAACTACAGCAAGGTTACTGCCTCATATACCTTCAGACTAGTTTAAGCAAGAATTTTCGCCACAGCAACACATCAAGCCTTGGAGGCGGCAAGCCACTGGTGACTCTAGTTCATCAGCAAAACAGGTATGAGGAGAGCAGAACCCTGCCCCACCCCCATGCTCTTCTCCAAGCCAAGCAGTATTTTGGCATCAGAGTCTGCCTGGGGTGAAAAGCACCTACGGTGGGGAAAGGTGTGGGACAGATTCACACTCTGCAAGTGCTCCCCTGCCCCTGCTGTTAAAAGCTGACCATGGCCACTGCTTTCTATATGATAGGCAGAGAGCTGTTTATTAAAACCAACCATCTCTCATTTGGCTCTAAATCCGTGGTGCTTTGGTTCTCTCCTGCCAGTTCAAAACCCTGCGATTCCTCTGCCCTTCTGTTAACTCCCATCCGAATTTGCTTCTCCTTGCATTTAAATGCCCTCCTGAATTTCTATCAGTTGGCTCTTTCTTTTACAGACTTTGCTCTTTTCAGACTGACTTTGCTCATAAACAAAGGGGTCAGGGCACCTTACATCATGTAATCATTTGTGGTTTTCAAAAGACATTTTGGTGCTTTTATCCACCCTCTGGAATTGTGTTCCCCAAGTCATGGGACATCGACACAGGTCCCAAGCAGTGTTCTTCCATCTATGGAACACAAAATACTGTATAAGGACTGGTAGCACACCTAATGCAGCTGACCAAGAGGTTAAAGTGGCTTTTTGGAAGCACTGTGCATTTAAAGTGCATTTGAAAGAATGCTACCTTAATGGCTGGATCCTACATGTGCCCAAGAAAATAAACAGAAAATAAATAGCAGTACCCTGATCAGAACTGCTTAAAAAAGGGTACATTTGGACAAATAAATAAATGACTGTTATCTCAAAGAAGGGGATTTGATATAATGCATTAGTAAATTAGCATGGTCTTTCACTAGGAAATGCTAGTGCATGACAACCAGTGCTCATGTCTGCAACTAAGAAAATCGAAATCTATCCTTCTGGAACACAGCCACACGTCGCCATAAAAAGCAGAGCACTGTATGTTCGAGAGCAGGAATGGGCAATTCTCCACACGCACACAGTCCTGCCGCAGAGTGCATTGCTACCAACATGGCCACAGCAGGCTTGGTGTAGTGAGTAGGTGTTTGCGGGTGAAATCTGGCATCAAGCTGCTATGGCATCTTCAAGCAGACAAATTTAGCTTGGAAGTCCCTGTGGCTGCTAAAGAGCCACTATGAGGGCTTAGAATGAAAAATCTAACTTGTTTTCAAGTAAAATTTGTCTCTTCTAAACATCTGTAGTGGTTTCCCACCAAAGCAAAGCACAAATTCCTCCCATTTTGATCACTGTTCTGATGGAGAGCAGTGGAAACATGTGGTCTACAGGCTGTATGTTGCCCACCCTTTGTAGAGGACCCTCTGACACAAAAAGATCCTGGAAGCTGATAGCTTTCATATGCATATCAGACTTTCATGATTTATTATCTCTGGAATGTGAGCAGTCATTTTACACTGTGCTTGTGATGAGACTTTGTATAGTGTCATACACAGAATCACCTATTTTATAGTTGCCAAACACATTTTTATTTATTAGATTTATATCCTGCTTTTTTCTTTCTTAAAGAATTCAAAGCTGCTTATTCTCCCCTCAATCTTATCCCTACAACATCCCTGTGAGGTAGGTTGGGCTGAGAGTTATGTGACTGGTCCAAAGTCACCCATTTGGCTCCATGGCAGAACAGAGACTAAGACCCAGGTCTCCTGAGTCCCAGTCTCATGCTCTTAACCACTATACCACACTGGTACACACTGGATCAGTTTGTACGACACAAAGGCAATTAATGAAATGAGTTTTATTTGTTATTTATTTGGATCAGTTTTATTTGTAAATGAGAAAAAGAAAGGGGGCTGTATTTAAAAGAATAATCAGTGAGAGAGATTAGCCAGTATCTTAAATGTCTACAGAATCCCTTTTGTTGTTCCCCAACATGTCATACAAATGCAATAAATAAATAAATTCTTCATCTCAAAAAAGGAACCTTCAGTGCAAGGTTTTCCACAGGCACGCAAGATCCTCTTTTTATTCTCTCTCATGGGTTATTTCTTTAATAAACCCCCTCACATCTACTGCCAAATTTGCTTACCTACCCTTCTCAGGCACAGCTTATCATGACCTCCAGGACCAGCAAGTGGGGTGGATGGCATGGATAACAAGGGTGCTAGGCTTGCAGGCTGCTTTGAAACCATACCAGCCACCCAGCCGGGCCAGGTTCGGATGCGACTTGAGTGGTTTACCTAGTTTACCAAACCAGATTAGTGATGGAGCAGAGGAACCTTGCCTAACAAACCTGACAGCCCCCACAAAAAAAGCACGTGCTGCCTATTCTTTGCAAGAATGGTTTCAACTGTAGTAGCTGTGAGTCCATAACACTGAAGGACCTGCAATTGCTGTGACACCTAAGACACTCTTCCCCACCTGATCCTTTCCAGCTGCATTAGCCTACATCTCCCACCATCCCTAGGCAGCATGGCAAATAACCTCCTGATGAGGATGGTGGGAGATGTGAGACACATTTATAGGAGTTGGTGGAAGCTGTTGTAACAACTATGCCAGTTTTCCCAGGGGAAATGAGACCAAGCTTACCAGTAAAGATAGTAGAAGAATGAGAGAAGATAGAAAGCAAGTTTACACCAGGCCTCTCTTTGACAGTAGCTCAAGGTATCTGCATTCATTACTGCAGGAGGATCATATGCTAGCTCTGTACTGTCTGCTGGGCAATGGAAGTACCTGCAAAAGAGAAGGAAATACCTGGAGAGATCTGAAGTTCTATGATTGAACTTATACCAAGCCACATATCCTCATGAATGCTGCCCACTATTTTAGGTCACACAAAGTTCTCTACACAATTCCCAGCATGCAGAGGTTTTATTTTTCTCTCTATAGAGAAATTCAGGTAGAAAAATATTAGAAAGTAAAACTCATGCAGCTACTTCAAGAAAAATGCACACCTGGGATACCGGATTGTTCCTACAAAATCTGCCTGGATTTTTTTTCCCCCTGCATAACATTCCTTGAACATATTATTACCTCAACAGTGATGGAAAACCTTACAACAGAAACAACTCACAGGAAAGACTAATTTACACATACAAACCAGATTTTGGCTGCTGCTTGAGATGCAACCATGCAAAAGGTGTTCTGTGAGTGTGATTCCAGCAGTTTCTGTGAAGCTCTGGCAATTTCAAACTTGCTACTGTGAATTATGAAAAGGAAGAGGATGCACTGGTATGGCTGAAATCACTGGGACTATACATGAAGCCGATTCACAAAAACTACCTGCCACGTGAAGCCTGGCTTTGCCAGAGGCATTCTGTTGCCTGAGATGGACAGGATAGTATTGCACACAGACTCAGTTCCATGAAGCAAAAAAGGATGTTAAACCATCCTTCGAGCCCTGGGGACAATATCTTCCATGAAAGCAGAGGGAAGCAGGCTAACTTAGGCAGTGCAAGGCAAAGCAAATGGCACAGATAACGCTGTCCTTTAACACCCCATCAGCAGCTTCTTACCGTTCTACCTGGCACCTGCTTGCTGCCCACCCAAACAAATGCTGCAATCCAGAGCATACCAGGTGAATGGTGCAACACATGTGCACACGCAATGCCTGTTACACTGCATGGGCTGAGCTGGCTGCTCATTTGGCCATGGACATGTCTCAGTCTCAGTCTTTGATGTACTGAAAGGAGGCAGGTCAGACAGCCCAGAAACAAGCAGGCATGGTGATTACCCAAGTGGCAGTGCAGCAGTACGGGAATAATGAGCAGGCAGAGTGATCAAGAGGAATGACAGACCCTGTCCTCCAGCATCTGCCTCACTACAGCTAATAGTAGGGCCAGGCTTCTTGAAGCAGCCTTTTAGCAATTAATAAAGCAGCCCTGACACTACCTGCTCTTGAGCACAGCTGAACTGTTTTCTAATTAATGTATGTCTGCTAGCAAAGTTTGCCTGTAAGTTTTCTACATTCTGTGAAAGGCTGGGCCGAAGTAGTCCAATCTTTCTCTCCACTGATGAACTCAGATGACCAGACTTTCTCCACCTCACTGTGACTTTTGCTATCCTGCAAGGAAATGACTGCCTGTCAGAGTTTAATGCACCATGGTCTGCAGAGCCACTACACATTTAGCAAGCAAGATCTTTGCAGGTCTTATGCTCTTGCCATTTTTATAATGCAAAGTGTAGCAGCTGCAATCCATTACATTTACATTTAGGGTCACTTCAAGCAACTTTCCCTGTGCTATGCCACAGCTAGTACATCAAAGCACATTCTGATGACATTTGCAGGAACTAGGGGTGCTGCTTTTCTTCTGGAAAAGTACCTGTGACTTCAGCAACTTCATTACAAGTAGAAATTCACAGAGTTAGCTTTCTCTTTCCCTGCATCTTCACACAGAAAAAATAACACTTGTTTCTGAATTTTTCCCTGGCTGGGTACAGACAACACAAGTTGTGTTTTTGTTTTTTTATTTACCCTTGTTGGTGTGTTGTGTTGTCTGAACACAGTCATGCTACTTCACCATGGTACATTTGGCCTTCAGAAACAACAATAAGAAAAAACAGTTTGTTCTACGGTTTCTGTATACCATCATAGCTTACTGCATTTTCTGAACCCAGGACTGTGGTTCCCACGGCCACGACCACAGCATCTCCTGGAAAAAGAGGCAACTGTTGGAGTTGCTTCAGCCATCCAGCTTCTATGTGTGAATGAAGAAGAGGAATGATGCACCTTGGAATTGAATTTCAGGCATGGTGGCTGATGGGAAACATGCCAACACTGAAAGGACTGGAAGGATGGAAACCATGACCAAGTAGAAACCATTTAATCATTTGTCAGATAGAGCATGGCAAAGAACAACAAACCACAGTAAGTATGTGACACTGCTTGTCATATTTTGTGAATGTAGCTCCTCTGCTGCAGTTGGTGACAGCACAAAATATCTGTTGGGGAGGGGAGGGAAGAGTTGGCAACTTCATGATTATGAGGATTATGACTTACCTCCAGAAATGATAGAAAAGCAGTGGGATGTTTAAGCCAAGAGTCAGCCATTCTTGAGCACACAGAAACATTATACAGAAAAGGCTATGGATTGAATATTCTGGCAATACTAGCTGGGAAGAAAAAAGAAAAAAAGATTATTCATTGTTTGTAAACCGATCATCTTCTTTCTCTTGCCAGAAAATTGATCCTATCTGCAAATTTCTTGAGTCTGGGCATACTTGAGTAATAATCAATAATCTCTAAATCTCAATAATCTCAATTTATTGAGATCCTGAGCAAGATAACTCCAGGATCCAGCTGACGTGTATACCTCCATCTATTTGAATGCAAGGAGTTACTGAACTATTGAAAAGAACCCCAAAAAACCAAAATAATCTGTATCTTGTGTGGAAAAGTAACTAACAAGTTTTGAATAATCACAATTTCCTGTAAAAGGATGAGATAACTGGAGGAGATTAAATACTACTACTTTTTCAATATTTTTTTACCTTTCTGATAGCTTAAATTTTTCAGAGACAGAACTAGAGGATATCATGCTTACAGCTGGGAAATTGTAATACAGTGTAAAAGCAAACTTCAATAAATTCATTTGGTATACCAGTTTTGTATACAGTCTATAGTCAGAATCAGGTGTAAATGGGTAATCTGTGGGTGCTTCCAGATAAGGCCGTTTCTGGCCAACTGCCCTGGCTCATTCACAGAATTTTTCCATGAGGGGATCAAGACAATGTTATCTTCCACTTGTGCTCCCCCATGTTTAGCCAGCATTTCTTGCATCTTTTCCCCCCAAAATCTGTCAGGATGAGAAAATGAAAGGGCACAATATATTTTGACTGGTCCACCCAGAAGAATCCTGTATCAAAGCCTGAAGAACTGTGAACAGATGCATAGCAGAATACATTCTACATCTTCTACTCGTGTTGTCCCGAAGGGGAAAAGAATATGTTATTTCACTTGCCTCAGACTTAATGATGGACTTACATAACTGCAGTCATCACTATCTGACAAACAATTAGCACACACCAAGATCAAGGAGTGCAATGTAAAGAATGGATTTATTTTCAAGCTCAAGGAGCAAAAGTTCTAAGATCAGGAGGCAACCGGAAGTTGGTGGTTCAAAAATCAACACCGACACAAATGGAAACGCATGTTTCTACACTGAGACAGGTCGGCAGTTTCCTTCTGCAAGTGCCACTGATCTGCCCCCTTTCAGAAATGGGCATTTCTGTTTGTTCTGGGCTTTTTTTTAAGAACCACTGGCTCCTTGTTGCCCCAATGTAGGATCCCATTGACAGACAAGATGCCTTGGATATTGCCTACTCAACATAAAATGAATTTTACACATGCTTCTTAAGGCACTTTTGGACTTCTTTTCTGTTGTTCATGTGCATGTGTGAAAGATGGAAATGTTGTTTTAAAAACTTAAGAAGTCAACTAATGACCAAATGATGTAGCAGAGGACTGTCAGGCTAGCATTTGAGCTTGTTTCAAGAACTGGGCATTTTTTTAACATTTAACTTCTCTCTGTCTGGCAATTATTAATATTAGTATTTTATCCTTGTTTAAATACACATACACAGATGTGTATTTAAAACACAACTATCAATTATATAAAGCCTTGCTTTTTCTCTCCACTTAATCACTATTTTTCTCAGTTCTCCATCTAGCTTTCTTCTTTCTCTTCATAGCCCCTAACCCTGTTCTTTTTTTTTCTCTTTTTTTCCTAGCCACTTAACCTTAGCCCCACACTCTTGTAATGGAGAACCAGCTACTGGTTCCTCAGGGATGGAAGGATGAACCCTGGACATGGAGACCCAGCCCTCTCAGCCAGGAGTGAATCAAGGAAAACCAGGGTCAAAGCTGCAGGATAGGAAGGCAAATTCCTAAATTATTTTCAAGGACAGAAATTTACATCCCTGCCCGCAAGGCCAGAGATTGTAGGCCTGAAGGGTATATGATTCTCACCTGGGTACTGTCAGGAGATGTCACCCCATGAGTCATCTGTTTGATCTAACTGGATAAAAGCAGGAAGCTGAGACAGATCCGCGTTCCTCTTTGAGGAGAGCTTTTCTGTTGCTGCCGGAGGTTCTGCCAAGAAACACTACTCTTCTACCTGGAAGAAGGCTACACTGGGTATTTTATATTGTATCAGTGCTAGGAATAGCTAGCTTTGTTATTTTTCAGTCCAAGGAGGCCACCTGGCCTGGGGTTTTGTGAGAAGCTAACCAGTGTGAGTCCAGGTTCTCCAATTCCCTGTTCCCTTCCCTACCCTCATTGTACTGTGTGTTGTGTTGATGAGGTTTTAAGACCTTCCAACCCTATATTGTCTAATGTCTTTTTAATAAATCTAGTTTCCTCAGGCTTGGCTTGTTGTGTGCTGAATCCAGTGTCTGGTCCTGGGATTTGAGGAGTCTGGGAAACAGGATGGGCAGGTGCACCCTGCCAGCCACTGGGAGGTGGGGACTCAGGGGCAGCTGATTGTTACAGCTTTCTCATTCCTCTGTCCCTTTGCCATGCAACTTACCCCTGCCTCCCAGCTGCGAACCTTGCTGTTTCTCTCCTACAACCTATTGTCACCACCCAGGCCTGCATGCCAACCAACACACGCTAGCTGCATCCTCCACAGCTGCCACTTCACCGTGGTGCCCACAGCAGTTTCTCAAACCTCTACATGTGCCAAGTTCCAAAAGGGCTGGGGGCCCTGCTGCACAGAAATCTCCCTGCAGGCACGGCAACCACTTGCGGCAGGGTCCCTCTTTGCAGATCCCAGCTCCTCCAATTACTACTGTCATTCCCCCACCATTTGTGCCCTACAGAATTTGAGGAAACTGACAAGTGTTGAGGAAATTCAGATAAATCCTGGTAGAGAAAGGTTGCTCGTATGTGTCTTGGTTATAAAATCACACCTGCAACATCTCTGCTCCTCTTTCCCAGAAAGTACCCAAATTCCAAGACAGTCTTCTGTTTAGTGCTATTTTCAAGCTGTTCCTTTAAGACATGGCTACTACCTTTGGCTTGAAAAAGCCTTTGCAGAATAGGGCTCCCAAGTCTATTCTTGTGCTAACACCAAACAAAACTGATAAGGGCAGTCAGAGCAGTTTTCCTAGCAGTATTGTTTGTATTAAGTCTCCTCTACAGATCTCTCATTCTTTTTCACTGTGTTCTCCTTATCTTGTCATCACCTGATCAGCTGCTATGTCATGTGACTCAGAATCTATAAAACACTCTGTGTATGTTCTAAAAGCTTGTGGCTGGCGGTGGGGACCACTGCTGGTAGCATGCTGTCATAAGTAACTGCAGGCGGCCTGGGTGATCTCACCAACAAAAACACTGGAGTTCCAGGTGATTCAATCTTCTCCGCAGGTTCTGGTATTCATTTTCCCCATTGGTAAAGAGACTCTGACACAAGACTGCAGATAAAACCTGCCAATTTCACTGTTTTGTCGTTGTTTTGCTTGGAGAATATGAGTACAAGTGCTGACACACATATTTAGTCCTTTTTAAAAAATAGGAGAGTGGGAAACACAGAATAAATAGGCAAAGCCCCCTGGGTTGATTAATTTCCATCCTGTAACTATGAGAGGCACTGACTAACATTAACAGAACCAACATTTTCATGGCACAGATGATCAGCTGAGACACCCACCCCCACAAAGCCAGGCCCTGAGAAACAACTCCGTAAGAGCCAGGCATTTCAACCAGGCCAACCTCCCAAAGATGTGCCAACTGCTTCCTTGACTGATACAGCCCGCCATGGAAGCCACCTGTCCCCTCATTGGCTTGCAGAGAAAAGGTTTCTTAGTGTGGGACAGAGGGCTGGTAGCTGAGAGCAGCCGCCTGTTTTCTCTTTCTCTCTAAGGAGCCCTTCAGAGCGAAAGAGCGGGCAGCTGTTCTGTAGAGCCCATTATAGTGGTAGGCCTGGCAGAGCTTTTGAGTGGGACTGCAGGTGCTTTCCAGAGCATCCAATGGCACTGTGGACTGGACAGCTGCCCCAGATACTCTGTCATCTACACTCTCCTTGCCATGGTGGAAAAGCAGCTGTCAAGGCTCTCGAGAGAACCTGCTGGAGGAGGCTGCCTTGGTGGCCCTCCAGGTATGGGCAGGGGAAATAGCTCAGTTCACTGCTCATCCCACACCATACCCCATCCTGTTTCATAGGAAGGATGGCCTTGCCTTCTTACAATCTGCTTCTCAGAAAACAGCTGGACAGCAGCAAAGAAGCAGCTGCTACGCCTAGATGCCTGGAGTGTCTTGATGCACCAGCTCCTGCCAAACTTAATGTTTTGCAATAAGGGGGGCCTCAGTAGTTTGGATGGGAGTGGTGGACCTCAGCCTGTGGGGTCCTTCACAACTGCTCTTGGTAGAGTGATTCTACCCTTCCAGTTTGGCTATTGCACCGTCCTGGATAGAAAAGAACATAAGAGGGCTTCTTGTTCCAAGTGGGTACTGCCTGAGCAACAGGGCCTTTCTAAGCTTTGCTGGGTTCCAGTATCCTTTGCCTTCCAGTTCTGATTTCTGGCTTGCTCCTTAATCCTGCCTCCCTTTGGACTTCTCATCCCCTAGCATGTTTGGAGGATAAGCCAGTAGTGGCCATGCATAAGTCAAAGCTAGCTCAACATCAATAGTGCTAGTGAACAGATAGCACTGGAACCTTCCTGTGGTTCCTGGCTCCTTGGTAAGTTCTGGCTGCTGCATACAGATTGCAGTGAACATAGCATTATTTTATGTTTGAGATTTAAGCACTTAGCATGAAGAGAAACGGGGTCACTCACCAAACACCAATCACTAATGTCTGCATAAACACTGTAGGACCTGACCTGGCCCCAGTCTCTCACAGGTGGCTTTCCAGGAATACAAGCAGAAACCAGACAGCCATTTGTCTTGGATGCTTCAAATCGAATTCATGAACTGGTCAAAGGGTTGGACTCGGTGACCTAAACAGCTGCTTCAAACTCTATGATTCCATAATGCATCCTGGGCATCAGATATAAAGAGAGAGCGCATAACCTGAAGAATGTTTGATCCTCATATATGAAGAAGGCTCTTTCCTGTGGCAACACATCAAAGCCTGAGTCTGATTCAGACACTGCATGTATCTAGTGGATGCCTAATATTCTTTAAGTTCATGACTGAAAATATAAAGAGCATAATCAACATATGAGAAAACTTGTGTTTGCATACATGTACATCATGCATGTAAGTCAGGACTGATTGAAGCTCTAAGACAAGTAGACTCTCAATGTCAGGCTCAGGAATGGCACTGCACAAGGGGCAAAGAGTTCCTCCATGTCTTCTTCATATCTTTTATTCATTTATTTACTAAAGTGCCTCAAGATTTTTAAGTGCTGCGCCAAGTTTAACAAATGAGAACATTCTCATCTCATAAGCTTATAATCTAATAGACAAAAGTGGTTAGGGGAGGGGAAAGAGGAAAGAGGAAAACAAGCGAATTCAAGCACTAATTCTTCATAAAGATTTAATTAATGACCAGATGGAATGGTCATTGAGAGACACACTTCTGGGAAGGGAGGAGCCAAATGGCAGCTGTCTTCCTTCTGCATCTGCTGCAGCAACATCCACAGCTGATTCGAGATACATTTAATAAGGCAGCCTCTTGGAAATGGGGAGAGAAGGATGTGGTTATTTTATCTGCAATTTTCTTACATATGTGTGTGTACCTTTACCACACACAGAGACGCTTATTTATAAATTTCGTCATCCCATGAAAAGCAAACATCTGTAGTCCTTACCTCTGTGGCTCTCTGATGATGGCTTTATACATTTATTGACACACACAGTTTTACAATAAACTCACTGAGTTACTCTGAGAGAGAAGTGAGGGGAAGGTTACTGATTCCTTTGGCTGAGGCCAAAGGGCCACTGGTAGTTATGGACTCCCCCACTCCAAAGAATACTGTTAAAAAAGGAAGGCCAAGCAGGGGCCAACAATCGGCCAGAAAAGCAGCAGGATCAGGGGCATACTCCTTTCCCATTCCTGCTGGAAATAACTCAGAAACAACAGGAAGTGCAGCAGTGAGGACACTCCTGCCACCAGCCAGAGGAACAAGGGGCAGAGGGTAGCTGCATCACCACTTCCAACCAAATCAGCAACTGCCCCTTATTGGGTATAAATACCTGTTTCTACTTGGCTCTAGGATTCAAAGGGATCTCTCTCCTCTGCCTCTTTCTTCCACTCCCTTTCCTTGGTTTGCCTTGCCTTTTCAGTTTGTGAGCTAGGGTAGGAGAGAAATCCAATACTGGAGAATACCAGGACAGTTCCAAAATTCATGTGCTACATCAGTCACTGTTCAGCCAGACCTTCAGCATTCACCATGTCAAGTAGCTATATAGGATGATCCATGGAACACATAATTTGTTCCTCTTTTAAAGATGAATTGGCTTTTATATCTAGTCTCATGATCAGCTACCTAGCAAACCTTCAAAATGGATGTAAGTTTTCAAATCCTGTTTCCCTCTCACCCCACCTACAAAGAGCCACATTTTTGTGTCTAATCTGGAAATACTGGTAAAAAGAGTGATGTAAAATCTCACAAAAGTACATCAGTTCTCCATAAAACAATTATATTGCCTTGTATGAGTTTCTTCAGTATTAAGATACATATTTTCATTTCCATCATGGCATTTTCTGGAGGCTTGGGACAAGTTAAAGCACTTGAAATTCAATTTAATAAGATATCTAAAAATAAGCGCCTCCCTTGCAATCAATGGAAGCCACTGTTAATATATTCCTAGTTTAAATGGCTTTAAATGTTAGATTACTTTGTTTGATAGATGTCCACCATTAAGACACATTATTTGTTAGCCATAATTAATCTTCCTTGCTGGGAAGGTTGCGACTACACTATAAATCAAGACTGAAAAGAAATGTCCAGCAGTGACAAATTGTTACCAGTGCCTGGACCTCATATTGAGAAACTGTACCATGATTTATTATCAGTGAAAAATTCAGCATATTGAAGATTCTCTCACCAGGGGGAAGAAAAAGGCAAGATGTGTTAATTATGGTGTCAGGCCCAGCAGTGTTGATAGCAATTACAAAGCAAGTTCTTTTGAGGCAGATATATGCCAAAATAGAAAAAGACTTGATCTTATTGTAATGTAACTATTGCTTCAACATATTAATTTGACAATTGATAGAGCAGTTGCTCTTGCATTTTTGGCACAAGCTATTGAATTGGTTGCCCTAAAAAGCAAATTCCTCCAAAGGGCTTACTCTCCTTGTGCTTAGGAAAGATGGCTTCAAAGCACAAGGAGAAGAATTCTACAACAAACCTAACTTTTGAGGCTTTGGTTGCTAACCAGTTGTGTATTGCTTCAGTGACTGGGTGGAAACTATAAATACAATTGTAAGAAAGATGTGTTTAATCAGCAGAAAGCTATTCACCGTGAGCTTTTCTACATGAGGCATTCACTGTGCATTTCTCATTCTTTCCTCATGATTGTTTATAACTATGGACAGCATCACAATTCTTCAGGTTTAACGAGCACTTTTGGTGAAGTTTTTTAGAGGAAGGAAAATAGAATATTAATTCTGAAGGCAAATAAAAATGCTGTTTTCATGTGTGTATTTGTTCTATTCAGCTATACCACCATGCCACCTAGAGGTGTATAGCAGAGCTCCCCATTAGAAAGCTCCCCATGTAGCTCTTGGATCTCAGCTCTGTGCCAAAACAAACAGTACAGGCAGAGGATTAACAGCCTCATGTAGAAAAACCCTCTGTATCTTCACAGTGACTACCATACCATATGGAGAGCAGGTATTTTTCAAAGCCACATACTGGCCAAGGCTCACTGTGTGCTTACTTTGTGCTTTGACATATAACTTGCCTTTATACCAGTGCATGACACCTTTGTGTCATTGCATCATGGGCACATTTTCAGTCATTTGTACAGCTTACAGCATGGGAACTTTGAGTGTCATCATGTTTTCACAACATGGCTGACATGCAGACTTTCTCATTCACTAAATAGCTGCCACAAGGCTGGGCGCAAAGTACTCATTTCCCAGATGGCAAACAGAGGATAAACAAAACTCACTTGTTCAAGAACTCAACTACAAGGCAGGAGTGGGTTCTCCAAAACACAAGACCATTATTTTCAACTCAAATTAAAATGGCACTACACAAGTCTTTCACTTTGCATGTCAGCATCCCAGTTTTTTAAAAAATAAAATTTTATGAAATGAAATAAAAATCAGGAGGAGCAGAGAACCTGGCTGGAACAAAGAGAGATATCCCTGGATACACTTGTGCCCACAGGCATCATGCTGACAGTCAATGACTAATTAGATCCTGCCTAGTCAAGTGTAAAAGTAATCTTTGCCAGCAGCTCCTTCAAACCACCCTTCACCATTCTCCCTGGTACCCAACATACCCATTTTGCATTGTTCTCTATCAAAGAAGAAATCTACATTGAAATTCTAGGTCAAAAAGTCAAGAGCAACATGCACTGTCAACCTAGAAGAATCAAAGCTCCAAAATCTAGCAGAAGTAAACACAGTTGCATGTTTTTCATTATACTCTTAATGTGGCATGTACAGGGAGGTGAAGTTTATTTTGTCCAACCTAATCTACAGTCATGTGAATTAGTTCAGCTGCAACGAGGCACAACACCAGACCATTTCAGCTACATAACTGCATTAGATGCCTCCAGACCATTCTTTGGTCAATCCAGTCAATTGTGGAGATTCCTAAGAGAGAAACAATGGTGTGTCTTAAAATAGCCCCTGTTCTAGGCTCACCCTAGATCCCCATTATGACTGATATATGAGCTTACTTATTAGTATTCTTCCTTCTTAAGAATCATGTTTTTGGAGGCCTCAGTAAAAGTCATACCAATAGCATCCCCTCTATCTGATATATTCATAATACTTTCATGTATCCTATGGAATGTATGTTTTCTTTGCTGAAAAGTGACAAAAATAGCTGTGTTAAGAGTTCTCATTTTCTCCCAGGCCATTTCAAGCAATAATTCACTCTGAGCTGATAGATGTCAAAAGGTGGAACATTACCTATGCTGCACTTTCCCAACACAGGTAAGTCCTGCTTTTTGAAACAACCTTGAAGGAAGGCATATGAATGCCCTGACAATTCATTTTAGGAATCAAGAGATGATGAATAAGAACTTCCCTCACACCATCTATGGATGATGATGTTTCTTCAATTTCCTCAGCTATTTTTCAGCTGGCATTTAAACTCTTTCTAGTCACATATGGTAACACTGCAGGAGGATAAGCAAATTAGTGAACAGCATTTAAATCTTCACCCTCCCCTTCTGGAAAGTTGAACATGTCTACAATCTATCCCTGTGGAAATCTGTGATCTGTTCTACTGCTTACTAAAAACAAATATGAAAATCTATCCCCCTGCCACCGAACATGCAGGGCAAGAAGGAAGTCAAGGTTTTTAGAGCAAGGAAATAATTGAGTTTTGTTTTATGTTTCCTCTTAAAACTCAACAACTGTTAGTTTGGTTCCTTGAGAAATATCAGCAGCTGAAGAACACCTCCCTGAGAATAATAGCCAATTACCCTATTTAACAGCTATTAAATAGTGCTAATTGCAAGCTATAGACCAGGAGCAGGATGGGCTTAGTGCAAACAAGGGGAAGTAAGCGAACCGGATGGTACAAACAAGTAGCAACACTTTCAAAATGTATGTATTGAACTGGAAAAAGCATCCAGCTGGGAGGCATGCATCGTGGCAAGCTCTTTCCCTGTGCTGCAGACCTCAGAGTGCCTTTGCACACTGCATGTGCACAGTTAAGAACTAAAACTGCAATCACCATGGAAAACAAAATAAAAACAAATGTGTTTCATCACCATCTGTGAGATACAGTGAAGAAAGATTAACTTTCCCCATAAATGGTGGACCTGCCAACAATTACAGTTTTACAAAGACTCTTCCGTTAGTCCACAAGATCCTTTTGTCAGATTGGGTTGTCCCAAATAAATATTGTATGTGTTCTATGCAAATTTATTTGCTAGAATCATAATGCAACAGTACTCCAAAATCAGAACTGGCTTTCTGTTATTTTCTAGGCAGCATTTAAGGAACTGAAGCTACTTTTTACCCATAAAGTCCTTAACTGTTTCACGTCTCAGAAAACTACAGTATCCCACTGTGATCTTTAAAATCAACAAAGTGCACCTCTTAAAAAAACAAAACAAAACCATCTGTGCAGTGCATTCAAATAGCAGAGATATATAGAGAAGAGTTCTCACTGCCTACCATGTAAACATGAACTAGTTCTCTTAACTCAGGGATGGGGAACATGTACTACCCCAGATCCTGTTGCAGTGCAACTTTAGCCTTAGCTAGTGCAAAGAATGGCAAAGGAGGAGGGGAACTGTGGTCCAAAAACAACTTTGGACTGAGAAATTCAGAGTGCCCAGAGTCTCTAGAGAATTATTTATTTATTTATTTATTTATTTATTTCAATTTATATCCTGCCTTTTTCCTACAAAGGGCTCAAGGCAGCTTACATCATTTTCCTCCTCCATCTTATCCCCACAACAACAACCCTGTGAGGTAGGTTGGGCTGAGAGTCTGTGACTGGCCCAAAGTCACCCAGTTGGCTCCATGGCTGAGCGGGGACTAGAACCCAGATCGCCCGAGTCCCAGTTCCATGCTCTTAACCACTACACCACACTGGCTCTCATTCAGGGTTACCAGAATTGAAAGTTGTCTGGTAACTTGTAAAATTGGACCTCAAAAATTTATTCTTTTTCCAATATTTTATGACCGCCAGGTGTGCCTGACCCCTAAGAGAGTTTTTATGTTATCGGATAACGATGCATATGTATCCTATAGAGCGTCTCTGTTTGCTTTAGCAGCTATGAAGATTAGGATCAAAGGTGGCATTGAAAGGGTAGCCAGTTGATAGCCATTAAATTAGTTATTTTACTTTTATAATTTTTTTCCATTTTAACATCTGTTATTAACAAATTTTTGCTATGATTTATGGGCTATGACTAAATACAGTAAAATTTGACTCAAACATCTGGAAGGCCACACATTCTGCACTGCTGCCAATGAAACTTCCCAATGCCCAAACTGAGCTTTATGGGTTTTTTTAAAGTGCTGCGAGTTAGGCTTTTTTGAGTAGTTTGACTTAACCTGGTTGAGCCTAGATTGTTTTGCATATATTTTATTCACTGGTTTTAAATAGTGTTTCAAACTATTATCCCTACCATGTGCCTTTGAAATGGTTTTAGCCATGGATTTAAACAAATGCTACTACTTTGATGGATGACATTGACACACAGAATTTCAAAGCTATTTCTAAGTAGTAACAACAAAATAGCCCTAATCAAGTAATCTAAACAGCAGAAATTGTATTTTGTTTAAAAATTATGAGTGCCACCCAAACTGAAGCAGACTCCTCTCAGAGGTACTAGGTGTCTATGTGGTAATTGTGGATATTAGTAAATATAATATAAATAAATAGTGTGAAACTACTTCTGGCCCAAGATTAGGAGAGCCCTTAATCCTGGCAGACAATGAACAGGGATTTGGTTAACAATGGAGGGTCTATTCATTCATTTATTTCATTTACATTCTACCTTTTTACCAAAAAAGTTCATAAAGTGGCTAGCAGTAAGGCACCAAGTAAAAACATAATTCAGACATAACAGAAAACAAACAAATAAAATTAAGAACAGTAAAAAAGCACCCAACCTACTAAAACTGCTTCAGCAACAAACCAGCTTATAAAAGCTTGCTGCGTGTGGGAGGACAATAAGAGAGTAAGGGTAAGCCTATGATCTGGTTTGCACAATTGGCACCAAGTTGCCTATTCATCCTGCTCGCCACTTGTTGTGTCTTCCAAACTTGGGCAACATGGCTTGTTGGAACTGGAAACAATGCTCTAATACCCCATGGCCTCTTGTGATTATTGGAAAGTTGTTTCCTCTGCAACAAGCTGCAGCCCAGGTTCTAAATACTTATCACTGGAAAACATGAGCGGAAGGGTAATAATGAACTCATGGCCTGCTTTTCTATTTCCCAATGAGGTATCTTTTGGCCATAGTGGGAACAAATTGCTAAACTAGCTAAGCCTTTGGTTGGCTCTAGGACAGTTCTCTTTTCAATGTGAGAAAGGAACTGCATTAAATGGCCAAATCAGGAATCAAGAAGGCATTTAGGGAAAGCAGCTCCCCCCACCCCCTGAAGTTTCAACTCTGCTTTTAAAACAGAAACACAGTTAGAAAACAATGGTAAATAGCATTAGTAAGATTCTAGTAAGAAGAAAAACAGTCAGATAATGGCTGAAGGATGTTTATTACATATAATGGAGGCTTTTAGCACTATATTTTATCTAATAAAGGAGTTAAAACAGAAACAATAAATATTGACAGAATATAATGAAGTAGCACAGGACATAATCATGGAAGAAGAAACATGCACAAAGTAACAGATTCAGGCAGATCTTCATCTGATACATTCCAAGAAATTCTAATATTTACCTTTTGAAAAAGGAATGCTATAAGGAAAGCAAGGATGTGGCTGCACTGCACTCTAATATATTTTGTTTTAGTGATAAATCTCGGCAATAGAAGTTCTGCATTAAAAATACCCTGTAGTTTTAAAATGTGTTTATGAATAACGTAAGTATTTCTCAGATTTCTTCCAGAAAAGAAGAGGAGCAAGAAATACCAGAATTACCTCATATATAGCTTTGCAACTATCCTGGGAAGAAACACCTTGAGAGGCAGTTCAGACCCTGCTAAAAATACTCATCATGTGCCACATATTCCCTACCACCTATAAATCCTCAAAACATAGCCCTGTCTTTCACACAGTCACCATTTTGTCATTCAGCCCTGCTGCTCAAAGCCCTTGCAAAACAACTGACTTGCAAGAAACTTTCTTTCTTCCAAGTCAAATCTTCTTTCTTCCCCAGTAACTTCATTTAGATTCAGAGGCCTACCCTGAAGGGCAGTGGTAAATAGGTGAAGACTAACTAAAGTTTGATATTTAGATTTCTAAAATTATTACCTCAGCCTAGCAGGCACTGGGGCAGTATACAAAACTAATGTTAAAAGCCACACAAAGCCAATGATACAAAAGTACAAACCTGTACAACAAAATATGCAAGTGGGTCAGGAATATAGGATGCTGCCTTATACCGAATCAGACCCTGGGTACATCTAGTCCAGTGCTAAAAACACTGACTGGCAGCAGCTCTCCAGGCTTTGGGTCAGGAGTTTTTCCAGGCTTACTTGAAGATGCTTCAAAAGGAGACTGCAGGCAAGAAATTCAAAGACAACTAAGACTTAGAAGGACAGCAATAAAAGAACTAAAGAAGAAAATCAAATGTAAAGATGTTTCACTGGGGACCAAAGCCAAGATCATTCTCACCATTGAATTCCCAATCACTATGGAAGGGTATCAAAGCTGTGCAGAAAGCTGTCAGGAAGAAAATGGGTGTGTTTGAAACGTGGTGCTAGAAGAGAGCTTTGTGAATGCCAGAAAAACAAGTGGGTCCGAGATCAAATCAAGCCAGAGTTTTCTCTAGAAGCAAAAATGACTAAACTGAGATTGCCATACTTCAGGCACATCAGGAGAAGGCAAGACTCACTGGAAAAGACAACCATGCTGGGGGAAATTAAAGGTGGAAGAAGAAAAGGAAGGCCAAATAAGAGATGGACTGCATCCAGAAAGGAAGCCACAGCCTTGAACTTAGAGGAGCTGAGCAGGGCTGCTGTGGACACAGCATTTTGAAGGACTTTCATTCGTGGGGTTGCTCTACGTTGGAGTTAACCTGATGGCACATAACAGCAACAAAACTGAAGATGCTAGGGACTGAAATTGGAAGCTTCTGCATGTCAAGCAGAAGCCACAGCCTCCCCAAGCATTACATTTAAAAGCTGACAAAACATTAATCATTAAAATCTTGATAGAATAGTCACTAATGCCTGTCTAAAGCAGAGCAGTAGAGACTCTCACCTTCCTACTACTGGAAAAGATACTGTCCCAAGTACCTGCCAATGTCTCTGGGTCTCTGATGATGACTAAAATTTAAAGAAAGATTTATATAATTGATGTAACATGATCTATAACGTCCAATAATGACAAAAAAAAATCCAGCAGCTGCATTTCACACTACCTGTAATTTCTGAACTCTTTTCAGGGGCAGCCGCACATACTCTCACATTCGACTAAAACAACTGATGCATCACTTGCTCAGGCAACATTGGAGGTCCACACAACATCCTCTGCCCTATTCAGGGAATCAGCACAGTTGCAGAGAAGGGCAGTTTTCTTTTACTTGTTTATATTTTGCATCCTTATCTCATCATTGTATTCAATAAACTGCATATCATCTTTGATGCAGTGGTTTTGCTTCTTCCTTGAATCTGAAGTGAGGTCCCTTGGCTGAAGTAAGCTCTTGGGGTTGGGACAGCTCCCAAAGTAGTTTATGAAAAAGAAGAAAGCATTACCAAATCAAAACAAAAACTAAACCTCAACAGCACAAAGAACAGAGCAAAACTTTCAATTTAAAAACTTCTACAAAGCTTGCAAGAATGTTTTACTGCCCATCTAAACCTCATCATTGTCCTTACCTCTGATTCTAGGGACAGAGGAGCAATACAAAGGAAAAGTTTCAGGGACATGGTCCCATATAAAGGCATGGATTCAGGGGAATTTTCCATAGGCCTTTCTGTGGGAACACCTGAGGCCTATCAGACAATGACAATGAAAAGGGCTACAAACAAATAGTGCAAAATTTGTTGTTGTTGTTAGCCGTGAAGTTGTGTCCGACCTATCCCAACCCCATGGACAACACTCCTCCAGGCCTTCCTGTCCTCCACCATCCCCCGGAGTCCACTTAAGTTTACACCAACTGTTTCAGTGACCCCTTCTAGCCACCTCATCCTCTGCCGTCCCCTTCTTCTTTTGCCATCGATTGTTCCCAGCATTACACTCTTCTCCAGGGAGTCCTTCCTTCTCATTAGGTGGCCAAAGTATTTGAGTTTCATCTTCAGTATCTGGCCTTCTAAAGAGCAGCCAGGGTTGCTCTCCTCTAGGACTGACCTGTTTCATTGCCTTGCAGTCCAAGAGGAGTCTCCTCCAGCACCTCAATTCAAAGGTCTCAGTCCTTTGGCACTCAGCCTTCCTTATGGTCCAGCTTTCACAGCCATGCATTGCAACTGGGAAAACCATAGCCTTGACTACACACTTTTGTTGGCAGGGTGATGTCTCTGCTTTTTAGTATGCTGCCTAGATTTGCCATAGCTTTCCTCCCCAGGAGCAAGCGTCTTTTAATTTCTTGGCTGCAGTCCCCATCTGCGGTGATTTTGGAGCCCAGGAAAATAAAATCTGTCACTAGCTCCACTTCTTCCCCATCTATTTGCCAGGAGTGAGAGGACTGGATACCATGATCTTAGTTTTCTTAACGTTGAGTTTCAAACCAACTTTTGCACTCTTCTCCTTCACCCGCATCAAAAGGCTCTTTAGTTCCTCTTCACTTTCTGCCATTAGAGTGGTATCATCTGCATATCTGAGGTTGTTGATATTTCTCCCAGCAATCTTAATTCCAACTGGTGATTCATCTAGCCCACCTTTCTCATGATGTGCTCTGCATATAAGTTAAATAGGCAGGGTGACAGTATACAGCCTTGTCAAACTCCTTTCTCAATTTTGAACCAATCAGTGGCTCCGTGTCCAGTTCTCACTGTTGCTTCTTGACCCGCATATAGGTTTCTCAAGAGACAAATAAGATGGTCTGGTACTCCCATCTCTTTAAGAACTTGCCACAATTTGTTGCGATCCACGCAATCAAAGGCTTTAGCATAGTCAATGAAGCAGAAGTAGATGTTTTTCTGGAACTCCCTGGCTTTCTCTATGATCCAGCGTATGTTGGCAATTTGATCTCTAGTTCCTCTCCCTCTTCAAAATCCTGCCGGTACTTCTGGTAGTTCTTGGTCCACATACTGCTGGAGCCTAGCTTGTAGGATTTTGAGCATAACTTTGCTAGCATGTGAAATGAGTGCAATGGTCCGGTAGTTTGAACGTTCTTTGGCATTGCCCTTCTTTGGGATTGGAATGTAAACTGACCTTTTCCAATCCTGTGGCCACTGCTGAGTTTTCCAAATTTGCTGGCATATTGAGTGTAGCACTTTTACTGCATCGTCTTTTAAGATTTTGAATAGCTCAGCTGGAATACTGTCACCTCCACTAGCTTTGTTGTTGCTCAGACTTCCTAAGACCCATTAGACTTTACATTCCAGGATGTCTGGCTCGAGGTCAGTGACCACCCCATCGTGCTTATCACGGATGTTAAGCTCTTTCTTCTATAGTTCTTCTGTGTAATCTTGCCACCTCTTCTGAATCTCTTCTGCCTCTGTTAGGTCCCTGCCATTTTGGTCCTTTATCATGCCCATCTTTGCATGAAATGTTCCCTTCATTTCTCCAATTTTTTTAAAGAGATCTCTGGTCCACTCCTAGCCTGGTGCTTTTCCCTACTTTCTTCAATTTAAGCCTAAATTTTGTAACAAGAAGCTCATGATCTGAGCCATAGTCAGCTCCTGGTCTAGTTTTTACTGACTGTATAAAGCTTCTCCATCTTTGGCTGCAGAGCACATAGTCAATCTGATTTCTGTGTTGACCGTCTGGTGATGTCCATGTGTAGAGTCGTCTCTTGGGTTGTTGGAAAAGAGTGTTTGCTATGACCATCGTATTCTCTTGACAAAATTCTACCAGCCTGTGCCCTGCTTCATTTTGTACTCCAAGGCCGAACTTGCCTGTTATTCCGGTTATCTTTTGGCTTCCTACTTTAGCATTCCAATCCCCCATCATTGGGGGATTGTCCCCCATGACATTTTTTGGTGTTAATTCTAGAAGGTGTTGTAGGCTGTCATAGAACTGGTCAACTTCAGCCTCTTCAGCACCAGTGGTTGGGGCACAGACTTGGAGTATTGTGATGTTGAATGGTTTTCCTTGGATTCGAACTGAGATCATTCTGACATTTTGGAGATTGTATCCCAGTACTGCTTTTCCTACTCTTTTATTGACTATGAAGGCTACTCCATTTCTTCTGAGGCTGTAAAAAGTAAAATGCACTTGGGCCATTTGTGGTGCTGGCCTGGTCCGAAAGAACCAGTGATAAGGAAGGGGAAGGAGTACTGTAACCAGTGTTGTTCCTAGAAGGTCATGTGACACTGCTGGCGAGAAGTATGTCTGCTCACACCTGGTGCACCAGTGATGTCTCTTTAGGGAAAAGGAAGATCTGGCCAAATAAGCAATTTACAAGTACTTGTTTTATTTATCACTTTAGTTGGCCACAGAATAAATTATATTATTATCAATCACGATACACTTTTGTCATTTCTGCATTTTCTCTCTACAAGGACTTAGTACATTGTAATTAGATACTGGAGGAGAAAACTCACAGATTACTACTCTGCTGGATATCTCCAGCTCATTTCTGCTATACTATCAAAGCTAGGCTCATCAGCCTTTAGTCAGCTGAATGGAACTGGAATTGGATTATTTGCCAATTCTATCAGAGATAGGGCAACTGTCCTTCTGGGGCTGGCCCAAGACATTCAATCTACTACCCCTCTGAGGTTGCTGTCTGAGCCAAGCCCAGGAGGCTCACTTTGATTCATGTAGGGGCTGCATAGTGCTGAAATTAAAACAGACCTGCTTGGCATGCATGAAGGGCTCACAGCCCAGCAGAGGCCCACCGACAAGTGCCCCTGGCACAAGGCAGGTACTCATTCACCACCCCTTTTTAATTTTTTTAATTAACACAATTGCACCAAAGAACAATGAACCAGCAAGGGTCATTTCACTGTTCTGCCTTGACAGTGAAGAGTGGTTGTCACTGGCAGTGGCAGAGATGAACTTGAAAAGAGGAGCAAGGAACTTTTAAGACCCTTGCCAAGCAGCCCTCATAAAACTCCAAGAAATAGCATTGGGGCAAAAAAAATTAGAAAGGACTAAAGACATTACAATTGAAAATATAATGGTCTTCACCTGGCACTGAAAGACCACAGCAACCCTCTTCTAGATCACACATTCCACAACTTGGGTACCACCATTGAAAAGGTAAGCTATCCACCACACCACATCTGGTGGGGCACCAGAAGAAGGACGTCAGGAGAAGATTTAAACGTCCAGGAAAGAAGAAAACAAGTGATCTTTTGCATAAACTGCCAAAATCTCCCAGGACTTTAAAATTATTACTTTGAAGTAAGCGCAGAAATGGATGCAAAACCAGTATTGATGACAAAGCAGTAGTATAATATCAGCTGGTCCCAGTTAATAACCTTGCTGCCCTATTTTCAATTTACAAGTTTCCAAACTGCATCACATTAGATGTAGTTTGCACCATATCACATGTTGAACAGCTGTACTCTGAGCAGGAGTGATAATGATAGCAAGGCTATCTCAGTCCAGAAAGGACTGCAGATGGTATATTAGCCTAAGCTCCAAGTTACTTGAGGCTCCACAGACTTTGCTCAATCCAAGAGTACCCTCTAAGGGGCATGCAACCTTCTCCACAACAGGTTGAATACTCTGTCGGATAGCATCTCCATCTTCTCTAGACTGAGTTTCAGTTTATTAGCCTCATCCAGTCCATTACTGCATTCTCCAGTAGCAATGTCTCCTTTCAACTGGGTGCATGTATCAGGAAGTTGTCACCTTTGCACCTTCACAAGGAGTATATTCATGGCAAAAATACCCAACAACAAGTGCCCCAGACCTCCTTCTCCCACCTGCAATGCACACCATGTTCTTTACCAGTTAGATTATTGTCTGTGCTGGACAAAAGAGAACAGCACAGAGCAACTCACAAAGAAAGTGTGGTGGATGATGCTATTCACAGCCAAGACTCCATTCAGAGTCTCCCCAAGGTACTTCATTTCCCTTTCTATCCTGCCTGCCAGCCACCATCCATTTAATAGGCACAGCAGGGTGAGCAGTAACCTCTTCCAGTAACTTGCAACAGCCTGGCCATTTACCCAAACAGCAGAATGCTCCACTTTTCCTCTGACAAGCAAGGGACACTTTACTGAAATAGTCTGAAAATAAATTATTCATGAAAAAAAGGATTTCCATGAACTAGCAAGAAGGTCTGTACTTAATGTATTTTTAGCTTACTTGAAATTGTATTTTCAATGCTAACAAAGTTAGGCCAGCTCATGAAATGCAATCAACATCTCATGAGAACTTGTTTTTAGCCCTCTAGTGCAAAGATCGCATAGAATTGGAGGGGATTTGGAAGTATCTCAAGGGACATCCCTGCCAATAATAAAGCAGCCTTCATTCTTCAATCTAAGCCAATCTACACCAGGTTTACTGAGGCGAGATGATTCAAACTGTTCTGTGTGTTCTAGGTTATTGTATTTTTTTAACCTATAGTAAGAATGGTATACAGTCTGCGTAAGAAAGAAAGCCATCCAAATTAGGTGCCATTTCCAAAAATCACTGCAGAAAAATTACCTGGCTTTGAAGATAGGCTTGAAATACATGATTACTGATTTACAGAGCAATATCCCCTGAGTGTCTAAGGATTCAGGTCTTATATCTGGATCTGCAACACTCCCTATTTTATTGGGAGTTGCACTGCTGAGCAGGCCTCACCACTACTCTGCCTATTCTGGAACATCTGAGCACTTGATAGGGGAGCACAGTTAAGACTTATATACTATGTGCACCTATAATGGACTGAAGACTTGTTTCAGCTTGTTTCTTCTTCTTCTGTTATTTTTATGGCCTGCATGCATGAGCCAGTGCAGAACTGCATGCACAGGAGGAACAGGTATATAACCTAAGGGACTATATTCTCTCATATGGACCTGCCCTTGTCAAGATTGTCTAGAAAGACCACTCAGTCATCCCTTTGTCTCCGGAGACAAAGCAGGTAACAAACAAAGTACCTTCTCAGTTCCTCTGTGGAAACTGACTAAGTGGAAGTCTTGTGTTTCATCAGCATCATACAAATCCCTTTCATATTCAATGGATTGTGCTACATATGGATCTTAGTGTTCTGCTGGGAAACATGTCATAAAAAACAGTCATGGGACAAGAGTTGTTTTTTCATTTCTGACAGTAAAATATTGATATTTTCCCCTTAAGATCTAATGAGGTGCTGTTTCAACCCTAGGGCTCTGGGCCAGTTGAGGCACTTCAGATTTTAGGATACTTAGGAAGAAGCAAAATCACCTGTGTTAACGATGGTATACAGTTTATTGAATATTATACTGTAATATGGATACAAAATATAAATTTGCAAAAGAAAGCTTAAACTCTCCTTTTCTCTCTCCATCTTAGTTTTCTGAATAGGCCAGGGGATGCTCCATGCATCTCAAAGATTGCCTTGTCAAGCAACATGTTGATTCCTCATCCCAGACAAAAACCCAAAAACCAATGTTTCTTATCATGGATTTTATAAAGTTCCTCTCTCCCATGATTGCAGAGTCTGTCCATATGTTCACAGTCTTCCAGCCCACTTTCCTGAAAGATAGGATGGGGAGAAAAGCTGCTTCGGTAAGGCAAACAGTCTCATTCTCACAGCCAAAGCAGCCCCTATCTACAGAAAGACTAGGAAAGGTAACTTCTGATCAATTATTTCTGGTGCTCTTCCCAACTAGCTGAAGGCCAAAAGGCCTTGGCATTCCTTCAAGAAACTGTTCTGGCTTTTGAACACTGGGAAAGTTCACTATACCACTGTTGAACCTTAATAGCCTCCTCACCATTCTGGTAGAACCCATTCAATATAGATGCACTTCACTAATTCCTCTTTTACAATTTCTTCATGGAAGCCATAGTGGAAATTACAGCCCTCTAAAAAGGATAAACTCTTACTCATCAAAACCAGATACAGAAGATTTGGACAAACTAAATATGTCATACTAGATAATCTATGATATGCCAAACCAAATGTTCTCTTTACTGTATAGTACTGGATATGTGACAGATGCAGGTGTTGTTTCATGCCATCAAGTTGCCTCTGACTTACTTATGACAGCCCTGTGAATGAGGGCCCTCCAAAATGTCCTGCCCTTGACAGCCCTGTTCAGTTCTTGTAAACTCAAGGTTGTACCTTCTTTCATAGAATTGATCTATCTCACATATGGTCTTCCTCTTCTGCCTTTGACTTTCCAAACATTAAATACCACAACAGTCAAGTACTACTGCTATATTGTCATTTTGAACATCTTTGTGGTTCGAGGGCATATGATGCAACCAGTCTGGCAGTATCTGGATGGATAATCAGTTGGGAACAAGTGAACTGCCTTAAATTTCACGACGAAAGAAACAGTGGATATAAATGAAATAAACCAGCTGTCTTGAACTCATGTGATAGTATACTCAAGGAATTCAACTTTCTATTATATGTACATATGCTTAGTTTTCATATTATGGCAGGGAATAACAAGCAGGTACCTCAAGGTATTTTTTGGACTACAACTCACATCTGCTCCAGCCAGTATTGTCAACAGTCAGGGATTATGGGAGTTGCAGCCTGGAGGGCACCAGACTGCCTACCTTCAAATTATTGTGTGGAATAATTGCCTCTTTTGCTTTCCTGTTGTAGTCTAAAATGCAAGTACTCTATAACACTTTTCTAAAATGTTCACAATTTTTCTTTTAAAATTAGAACTATTTACAAGTCTCAGCCAACAGCAAGTGTCTTAAATAGAAATTCTAAATATAGTTCTTACTTTGTTTGCAGCAATACTTTCCGTGCTATCTATGCATTGTCTCATAGGATGACTAAGCTATTAAAGTATGAACTGAGTGATTACCTAAAGAGCTGTGGCACAGTTTTTACAAGTACTAGTAAGACTTCATAATCTATCTCTAGTTGCCTCTTGCAGCAGGTTTTTGCTACTAATCACACTGCTGGAGCCTTTGTCAGGTTTCCTGTGGTCCATCCAGGGAGTCAGGCTCAGCAGTGTCATGATAGGAAAAGCACAGTGCATTGTAAGAAAGATTGCAAGCAGTGAAAAGCCACTAACAAGGCAGCCATCTCCGGACTCTAATGAGAGCCGGCAAAATGCAGTCACTCCATCTCTGTCACAATCACTGTCACTGGAAGGGACCCTTCGAGGGCCATTTTCTGTTCTCATTATGTTTTTTGTCACAAGGGTAATTCATCAAACTAAGAATATCTTCAATCCTGCCTTCGGTAAAATTGCCAAAATGCATCTTCCTACTGCCACAATGTCAAGTATCCTCATTTCTACTAGCGGACAATTTAGACCTGCTATAAAAAAGGGATGCTAGGACTAAGAGTTCAAGAAAAATTTATCTACACAGATAAATGTGCAAATCCCACATGCTCAGGTCCCTGCTGAAACTGAGTCTTCAGCCACTATAGCATCTTTAGCATAGCAGCTTCTCCTACTCAAGCCCTGGCTTACTAAGGGTGCACATACAGGTGAGGTGACCCAATTTAAAAGGCAAACCAAGCCAAGTTTTTCTTGTATGTATAGCATCACAATTAAATTGGGCTTTGGATCCTATCTGTGTCATGCACCTAATTAAAAGAGGAACAATTGTTACAATATACAAACAGTGAAAGAAAATATGAAAGAGATCAGGCATGCTCAAATTATTTACTTGGATTCCTGAAACATTTTGTCAAAGCCTCTCAGTAAAGGCTCCTGAGTAAATCTAACAGACGTGGGGTAAGACAAGAGGTCCTTTTATTGATTTGTTTAAAGAACAAAACAGAGAGTTGAAATAGATGAACAGTTCTCACAATGAAAGGATGTAAGAAGTTGGGTTTCCCAAAGGTCTGCATTAGATTTGGTGCTTTTTCATAAATGATCACTTGCTCACAAATGATCTGCCATTAGGAATGAGTGGTGAGGTGGCCAAGTCATTTAGCATTGTTATACTACAAGAGCATAAGAAAACCCCATCAGGATGGCCCAACAGTTAATCTCCAGCATCCTTTTTTCTGCAACCTTATGCATCCAGGAAGCTCACAACCAGGAGCTATTAAGCCACAAGCAGGACAGAAAGGCAGCAGTCAGTACAGTACCCAAAACTTGGAGTCAAATCGCTGCCTCTGAACATATATCCACATACAGATTATCTGTACTCATCAAGACGAATAGCCATAAAGTTATCCTTCATAAGTGTGCCAAATCCCCTGATGAAATCATTTAAGCTAGTAACCATCATCACATCTTACCACAACATATTCCATACATTATTTGTTTTGTGAAAAGGTGCTTCATTTTGTCTGTCCTGAGCTTCTTGCCAATATGTTTCACTGAAGGACTCCCACATTCTAATATTACAGGAGGGAGAAAAGTGTCTATCCACTTTCTCCACACCATGTAAAATTTTATATACTTCTGTCATATCCCTCCTTTGCTGCCTCTTTCTGAACTAAAAAGGCTCAAACCTTTTGTTTCCTTTAACTCCTTGTCTATGTCTAGATAACTGCTTTCCATGGTGATAGTCACAATTTTATTATTTATTACATTTATATTCCGCCTTTACTTCAAGGAATTCAGAACTGTGAATGTTCTCACTAAACAAGGAGCATGAAACAAGAAGGGGAAGAGCTCTCCACAGAAAAAGTACTTATTATCATTATTATAACTGCTATTATTTCTATACATAGAAAAAGAGCAAAATAGATGACACACTATTCCTTCCTTCACTCACTAATGAATTTGTGAAATTAACTAACTGCCTAACCAATGGGACATTCTCCTGTAGAAACATCATTTAAATGAACGAAAGCTGCACTGTGGTACATTGTGCCAGCATTGGCTCCTCGTTGTCTCCCATTCCAGCATCATTAGCAGCATTCAAAGTGTGGATGTTTTTGTGTTGTGATTGCAGTACCACCTTCTGTTGCACAAAGGTCTGCAGACATCATATAGAAAGTGGAGAACAATCAAAGACAAAGGAGGAAAAATGAATGGCTATAATTGCCCATTTTTTTCCCTCTGGAAGTGGCCTGAAGGAGATTTCTCCAACTTAGTGCCCACTGTATATTTTGAAGTAATTCTCATAACCTCCAGACCATTTGCAATACTGCCTGGAGTTGATGGGAGTTATCAACTACAGCAGCCTTCCCCAACCCTGTGCCTTCCAGGCACATTTGGAGTGCAACACCCAGAATTCCCAGTCAATGGTCCTGCTGGATAGGAATTCTGGGAATGGCAATCCAAATGCTTCTGAACGCCATCAGTTGGGGAAGGCTGGTCTAAAACATTTTGAAGGCACCAGGCTGAAGAAGGCTGGCCAACAAGTTTTCTTGTACTGACAGTCACACACAGTCCCCCTCCCTTTGTGTGATGTTCCTGCAGCATTTCATCTCACTCAATAGATGAAATTCAAGAGCCTTGATGGTTCACCAAACAAAAAGATATTGCTGTAGGAGAGAGAATGGCTGCCTTCCTGGTGCTCGCCCTCATTTAGAAAAACAGAGCTAGATGAATGGCCCTGATCCCTTGCCGTAGCTGTACATAGAAAAAGAGCACTGCTTACAAAAGTTATTTTTTAAATTAAAAAAATCACAAAATTAGATGTGCTCCCCATTAATTTATAGTACAACCAATATGATAGCCCCAACAACATTTCCAGATGAACAAAATAGAATTGCTTGATTTAATACTGAATAAACCACCTCAAGACTGTAAAATAGTTATAGTTATAAAATATACTTTTCAACATATTGTTGATGAAAAGGTTTGACCAGGCTGAGCAATTAAGAGCATAAAAACGTAAGAGCTGTGCTTGATGAGACCAAAGTTCATCTTGTCCAGCATTCTCTTCACTCAGTGGCCAGTTGCCTCTGGAAGACCCAACAACAACAACAACCTCCCATCCATGTTTGCCAGCAACTGGTGAATATAGGCAGAACAAGTCTGACACAGGTGGTAGCATATAGATGATCTGCATCAGCAGCCAGGGATAGTCTTATGCTCCATGTATTTGTTAAATCTACTTTTAAAGCCACCCAAACTTGTAGCAAATTCCAACTGCATGCTTCAAATAATTTGTTCAGGAAAGAAGGAGCATAAAATACCCAATTACCCAAGACTATACAAAGAGAATATCATAACCATTGTTTGTTGAAAACGGCACGTGCCCTAATATTTCCCTTATTCATAAATTACTTTCACTGCTCTAATTGATCCCCAAAGTTCTACCACTAACCATGGACACCTCAGAACTGCTATGCAGACAAAAGTTACTATAAGCAATTGTCTGCCATAGATACTCTTTCTGTTAAATTATTATGTTTACCTCTCCCCTCCCCCAGCACCAATCTCAATTAAAAGCAGGATATTCCCTTAAGACAGCTGGAAACCACGGTACATTAGCAAACAATTTAAGTGTATGAAAAGTAACTTGTTCTCTGGAGTTTGCTATACTTGAACTGTGTAATTAGCCAAAAGGTGCTATTTCTGCTGTTAGCAAAGATACTTCAGCTCAATAAAAATTAAATACCGGTGTAGTCAAGATATCTCTAGGCAACACACATACATTAATAAAATTACCACTGTCTCTTCCTTTAGATTACAAAAACTAGGACACAACTTGAAACTACAAGGCTGCTGAGTTAGCAAGTAATACAGTAAAAGCACTTTTAGAAAAGTAGCCATTATTTGTTGCTTATAGCAAAAACAACATGAGACGCTGAGGCAGACCAATTGATCTGCTTGGCTCAGTGCGGATCCGAGTGGTCCAACTTTTTGTACCTTGAGGGCGGCATGAGGACTTTGACATGGAACCACATAATGAATTACATTTCCATATCATAAATTAAAGCATTTGCCTCGTATTTATATAATATACAAAATTAGTATGCTGAATTTACCATTAAGCAAGGGAGAAAACTAATACGAGGTTGGCAAGAAATATAAAGCCATTAAGACAAGTAGCCATTGATACTTCTGTTCTCCATGAATCTGTCTAATTCTCTTTTAAAGCCACCAAAACTGCTGGCCATCACTACACTGTGTAGTATTGAATGGCATGCAATACAGTATGTGAAAGTGTACTTTTTTTACTTGTCCTGAATCTCCCACCACTCAGCTTCATTATATGACGGGGTACTTTCTTCACACAATGAATAATTTTAATTCTCGCATGTCTCTCCCTTACTCATTTTTTCTAAACTAACAAGATCCACATGTTGCAACCTTTTTCATAGGGACATTGCTCCAGCAGCCTTGATCATTTGGCTGTACTTTTCTGCACTTCTAGCATTACAGTATTATTTTTGAAGTGTGGCAACAATACTATACACAGTAATAAAAGTGTGGTTGCAACATTTATTTGTATAAAGGAATTGTGATATTGACAGTTTTATTTTTTATTTTTTCTTAATGATCTCCAACACAGAATTTGCCTTCCAAACCTCCCAGCTTCAGCCGTTGGGCAATATAGAAATATAATCATTAAAAGCAACAACAACTACTACAACGATATTTTACAGCTGCCACATACTTGGGTAAAAGTTTTCATCAAACTCTCCATCATATAAAAGAACACATTCTAAAAGCAAATGTCTAAAAGGTATCATTTCATCAGTACTGACTGAATACTGAAGAAAATGATGTCCACTTTTTACATCAAGGCTGTGGATCTCATCGCCTGTGGTGGAATGTGACCCACAGCATCTCTTTCTTTTCACACCAACATGGACAGAGAGAACAGAGTGCTTTAAAATCATGAATCTCTTTGGCCCTACTAACCCACCTCTGGCATGCACCTTTAATGCCTCTTGTTCGCCTTTTCTGCCAATGACGGTCCAACAGAGAAGGAATAGCAGCATCTTGCATAGGGCTTATAGATAAAAACCTGACAGTCTATATCACCCTGAGACAAGATGCAAGTGAAATGCTTCCTATGGTTATTGCTACATCTGTTCCATGTTGGAAACTGCCTAGAGGACTAGCCTACATTTTGCACTTTATGTATGCCATGATTACATTTTGCAGGCATGGGCATGTTCCAGCTTAAGTTAGACATGTATACACCTTCCTGATTGCAATATAAGATGTTTAAACACATTCTTAACACTCCCGTAGAAATCAACTAAGCATATATAAGTGTTTATACTTCAGTTGATTCATTTCTGGTTCCTGGTACTGGAAACATAAACCATTAGCAGAACAATAAGACTGGACTGGTTCTAAGTTGAAAGGTATTTTGTATTATGAATAAAATCAGCTAATTAAATTGGAGGCAGACTTCAAATAAATCTGAGTTGATCAGAACATAGGAATGCTGTATCAATGTTACAGCTCTATCCACCTGTGTGGTATGCACGGAATGTGGAAGCAGACAGGGAGAAAGAAAAACTGAAGAAAATTATCTCAGTATGAAAAGGCTCAGTGCAACTCCACAAATTACAATGGTCATAAGAAAGATCAGTTCATGTTTCACCAGCTGTGAGCAGGTAACATATGGCCATCACAGAGAAATTCATCGGTGGTGGTTCCCAGACATGTACCCAGATGTTTAAAGATAGGAATGTATGGTGCCCACATATATCAAGTTTGCAAAACACTCATAAGTTGTGGAATTGCTGTGAGACCCACTACTCGTGCTACTGGTCCTATAACAGAACTTACCAGAGCAGTCTTCTCTAATGTGGTGTCCCCCAGATGCATTGGATTACAACTCCAACTATTCCCAGACAGCATGACAAATAAAAACTGTGGTCCAAAGCATCTGGGGGGAAAGGGCACCACAATGGAGAAGTTATCTAATGCTCAGACAGCTTCATAAACAGAAAACACTGATTACCTCTCCAGGGCTCATATTAAGAAAAAGAAAGTCAGCAAGAAAGCAGTGGGCTAGTCTTGTTAAATGTGCCACTTATCAAATTATTATTGCATGACTATGTGCTTAAAAGTAAGCTCAAGCACAGAGGAATAAGGCCATATGTCAGACACAATTCCAAAACTGCTTGGAAAAAATGAGGCTCTTAAGTTGAATGTGATGCATTTTGAAAAGTTCATTTCTTTTTAGGATGTTATTGACAAGTTGAAAGTTCCTTCTAATTAGATCCATTCCATTTCTTCAAAGATCACCTCAGTTCCAATTTTCACCCTGCCACGATTGCCTTCTTGCTGAAAGCAACAGGAGAGTTACCCCAGTAAAAGTAACTGTTGAATTTAGTAGCTCAAAGATGGCTCAGATCTCTTCAAACACCACACAACCAATGTGAGTTAATTCTTACCTTTCTCAGAAGAAAGCAGATTCGTTCAATATTTCTCAGCCGTTCCCTCTGTCAAAGGAAAAAAAGGGAAAAGATGAACAAAAAGTATATAATTGAAGACATTTGTGAATAAAGGGAAGTACATTCCCAATAGAGTAAGCACAATCCAAGCAGGCTTAAGCTAAGTAATAATACTTCTTTCATGACTGAGTAATGCATTAACCACTGGAATAATCTGCATAACACTTGTAAGTATCTTTGAAAACATCTGTAGTAACAGCAAACCTTTGATTAAAGTCTGTTCATTCATACTTCCTCCATGACAACCACAGAAGTTAGAGAAACAATTCTTTAAAGTAGGTCAGTTCTGTGCAAGCACACTATCTGCTTACGGCCATGGACATCCAGTGTGCCACTGTTGTGAACGCAATCATGGTAGAGGCTGTGTGGAGAACCGAGGCTTGCTTGGCATTTAAGATAGGCTACACAAGCACTGTTAGCTGCTTGGTGTGATTGTTATTTATTCATGTATGAGTCAACTTGCTTCACTGCTTTTCAAAGACACTGTACCTCCTTCTTCCTTCAGGTTCTGTTTAGATAAACATGGCTTTTGTGCCTTCCATCCATGCAGTACGTACATCAGCTCGTACATCAGAGGGAAAAAGCTTAAAAGTTTATAAGCACATTTAACTTGATTTGCTATGGTGGCTATCTCCCTCTTACACTGTGAAACTCTGATTAGCTTATCTAGGCAAGATGGTACAGGAATACCTACAACAACACACTTGAGTGGTCAGCATGCACAGTTATGCAGCCTTGAAGTAGATAAATTCTCTGCTACTGAGCCCGAACACTTTAAAGGGGAAAAATATTCTGCAGGATGAGAAGCTGGGCACAGCTAGGCATCAAGGGAAATCTCAGTTCTGCATTCCTGTCTGGAAATAACATAGTTGTTATGAGCTATCTCAATTATATATGTCAAAAGCTACA
>NW_025335268.1:6856603-6875311 GCF_004798865.1 Varanus komodoensis | reverse complement strand
TGTAGCTTTTTTTCACCATATCTTTTGAACAGATGTTATGAGACAGAAGCCCCATAAGACCACTCTTCCTACTGAGAGTTACAGCTACAGTTACAGTATCAGTAAGTAGCAGAGGAAGAACTTCCCAATGTGCTCTTGATGGCAGTCGAAGAAGAACTGAGCTCTTGGTGGGAGCACTTCCCCGACACTGGGTGACTTTCATTCATGCACGGACTCTCAGCCTAGTCTACCTCACAGGGATGTTGTGACAATAAAATAAAGGGAGGAAGGGATTATGTAAGCTCTGTTTGTTTCCTTGCAAGAAAAGGGGAATAAGTAATAAAGATTATGCATAGCTTGCAATATGGTGAAGTGGATATCTGATTGCTCTTACAACTCTTCCTATGGGCATATTCAAACTATTTATTCATTATTACATTTATATCCTGCCTTTTCCTCTTCCAAGGACTGCAAGAGCAGCTCGCATGGTCCTTCTCTTCTCCTCTAGTGAGCTTCATAGCTGAATGTGAATGAGAGGCAAAAATTCCTGAGTTCTAGTCTAACACTCTATTGAGCCACAATAGTTCAATACCCATTGGTTTGTCTTTGCAAAAACAAAGTCAATTATGGATTGTATAAATAAACTGTTAGCTTGCACCTTTCCATTCCAGTTCCTCTCAGTTCAGAATCAGAAATACTTATGATCAAGATTCACCACTTTCATACATTAAAATAAAAAATAAGTTACATGAAATCATAAATCCTTATTCAATTCTGTACCATATTTTCTGTTGTCAGTGTAGTGTATCCATCAAAATTTAGTTTGAGTGAAAGAGCAGAATGGAACTCACCGCATGTGCTGGATTGCACTGGTCTATAGGGCTCTTGAAGTCTGTCTTTAACTCATCAAATGCAATTATCTGCAAAAGAGATTTTTCAAATATTGCAATTAGATTAACTTACAAATTTAGGCTTTTCTACCACTACAGGTGGTAAACTTCATTCTCAATTAATCAATGCTTTTAACTTTAATACTTTTAACTTTAATAGACTGAATCCAGATGAATTCTGTGAGTGAACTCAGTTTGCTCAGGTTGAACTCAGTGTACAAACCTGTGAGAAAAGCAATTGCTCTTTTAATGGACACTTTGTGGGCCCTTTTCCAATGCCCAATGCTTGTATTCTACTAACAAACTAGAAAACCAGCTGCGATACTCAATAGCAGCAAAAAGACAAAAAGCAGCTTAGTATTATAGCAGATACCTGATGCACTATCATGTGAGTTATTGCAGATGCCAAGACATCTTTAAAAAGCTAATGACCATGCTATTTATTTCTATTATTTATTTCTCTATGTGGTTTTGCACATAGAAAATCATACATGGGAACAGTACAGAGTGTGTAACATTTTGGTTATTGTTTTGTTTTGATATGCATGTTCAATTACTACCCATGCTGGCTCTCTAAGGTGCAAATTAAGACCAACATTTGCACTACATTTTTATACACTTTGTTGTACCTGAGTATAAATCTTACAGCTCAGAACAGGTAATTGTGAGGCTCTAATTTAGTTTCAGTAGCTCTCAAAGAATACATGTCAGTAGACAAAGCCTAAGCATCAAGCACTGAACTAGATATGGCATTACGTATGGGGAACTCTCTTGCGCAGATATTTCAATTTAATAGCTGCTGCATGGGGAAGCCTTCTTGGCCAGCTTCCTCGCCTGACTTTCTTCCTCTGTGCACCCAGGCACAACCAGTAGGCCCCTGCAACCACTGATGGAGGGCTGGAAGGAGAAATCACCTGTGAGCTGGATGGACACTCAGACAGCACTGCTGTGGCCAAGTCAACAGCCAAAAGGGCACAGCTCCAAAGCTCAGCCCAAAGTTGGCCTGCTTGGTTTTTCCAGGCCAGTCGCATGAATGCCTGGCAGAGCACACAGGTATCCCCACAATGCTCCTCTCCCAAGCAGAAGAGACACAGTGAGTGCCTGTCTGTGGGAGGCAAACGACTCCCACAGTGGATGCACTTCCAAAAAGGCACCTTGAGTGTCATTGGAAGACAAAAGAAAAAAAAAGAAAATAAGAAGGAAGAATTAGAGATGCAGAGATGACAGTGGGAGGGTACAGTGTATGTGTGGGGGGATAAGTATAACAAGGGATAAAGTGGGGTTTTTGAAGAAAGAACGAGAACAGAGGAGGAAAGACCCAAAGCCCCCACAAGGTCAAATGGAAGAGAACTGGGGAAAATGGAGCGAGCTCCTCCTAGATACACCAGGGGGCAGGAGGGAGGGGCTCCTATCAGAACAAGCCTAACTTGGAAAATCCTCCCAACAACAGGCTCTCCGCAGGCACAGAGTCCATATCTGTGGGACACAGAGACCATAAGGAACATATACATTTAAATCTGGTGTGTGTCAAATAGTTAATGGCAATTAACATTGACTAGCATCCTAGGTCACATTTCATAATGCTCACAAATGCAGACACTTAGCTTTACAATTCAGGCTTCTGATCATAGGAAGTCCCAAATTTTATCTGGGATATTTCAGAAGCTTGTTGTTTTGTTAATTTGCTTTTTATTTTCCATTCAGTTCAGTCCCTTATTTGTTGTTAGAGGTTTTTCATTTAATCTCTTTCTTTTCATTTGCTTCTCATAAAAATAAATATGGTTTGAAAACTTGACAAATGTCAGCAGTTCTATGGACATAGTTGCACTATGTAAAAACACAGTTCCTATCCACTATATTTATACTGCAAATTTGAAATCACTCATCATCCTTACTATTTTGTTTTATGACTAAAATCCTGACAAGGTAACATCTTGTTCTTGTGAGATCATATTAAGTTGTATTTTACACTATGTTTCTTCTCAAGTAATGTCCTGAATCATTTGTTATTGAAGTGCTTTTTAAAGAAAGATAAATTGTATCCTTCAATATGATGTACTTGGCTACCTTGGGAATGTTTTCCCTCAACAAGCGTTTGATTTCTTTGAATTAAGACGTCTCCCTCCGGAATATGTCCAAAGAGACTAACACAAATGAAGCCAGTGTGACATGGCAGTTAGAATGCTGGACTGAGACTTGGAAGACAGAGGTTCTAGTTCCCACTCAGGCATGAATGCCACTGGGTGATTTTGGACCAGCCACTGAATCTCAGCTTAATCAACCTCACAGAGTTGATTTAAGAATAAAAGGGTGGTAGAGGACTGTCCCTTGTCAGAGAAAAAAGGCAGAATATAAGGAAATCAGTAGCATAAAAACAACAATGAAACATTAACATACATTGAATTAGAGAAATCAAGACCAGCAATAGAATGTCAAAAACTAATGATCAGTAGAAAATTACAAATCTAAATAAATAATGTTGAGAAGATGCCATTTTGGCTTGCTTTCCTAACCCTAGATAATTTCCCCATGTCCTTCAAGAGATATTTACACTTATCCAAAGTTTACTATCTGACATGATACCATCTTTGTTTGTCCACATAGTAGAAAGAATAAGAAATAGAAGTATTACAGTTCTTGTAAGAATAAAGCACTTGCTTGCACTAGTTATTGAAAGGGGATTTTTACTTGCCTCCTGTGGCTGCTCTGACATATTATTTATTTCCACCCATATACCACCCAATAGCTGAAGTTCTCTAAGTGGTAGTTCATAAAACACTATGCAAACTTTCCAAAATACAAACATTTAAAAACAAATTAAAAATAGCTAAAACAACATATAATATAGGTAAACTTGTAAAACACCAGGGATAGTGAATCTGCTCAAGTCCTTAAATACCCTTGTAAGTCTTTAAATGCCTAGGCATAAAAGGAAACCTCAACCTGATGTTGACCAGATGCTAAGTTGGTGCCAGTAAAGAGATCATTCCACAGGGGGGTTTTTTTTTTTGGGGGGGGGGGGGGGGGGGGTGGGAATCAGTGAGAAGACCCTCCCTTTTTTTGCAGTCCTAATGTGAGAGGCATCTCTGTGTCCCCACCATAACTGCAATTACCTACTTTAAAAAATAACTAGTCATAATAATGAGGGCAATACCTTAAAGTTTTTCAAACTCCTTATACCAATCAAATGTTAAAAGTTTAAATAAGGGAAATTAAGCTAAATAAAGCTCTCTTGGGATAGTATTAAATTAACAATTTCTTCTCTTTTCTTTCTTTTATAGCAAAATAGCTGTTAGCACCTAAATCTACAAACACAAGCCTTTCATATAACATTAGGAACTTTGCTGAATGAAACTTAATTGTGAACAGACACTGTAGAAGAATATTGGCTGACGAGAAGGGCACTGCTAGTTAATATAGCTCTATATTAATTGTGCTGTGTGGAATCTTTATTTTAAGTTGGCTTCTAGCTCATTATAAAAAAGCCATACATCAGCAATGTTCTAATCTAGAAGCAACCCCAGTGTCACTGTATACTTTTCAATATAAGTAATAAAGAACCAAATACTCTGCGATGGATCCATTAAACAACCCACCCTGTTGTCCCGAGAATCACTCACTGCGTCCCGAGAGTCATACAAATACCTGTCCCTAAAAATAAGGAAACAATTTTACTCCTGAAAGCATTTGAAACTATTGGCCTGACCAATACAAATAAAATTAAAGGAGTGATAATGTATCCCCCACACACAGGCATTCTGGGGAACCTGTGTGTCTGGGAAGGTTTTATTTTTGAAAATAAACATTTGTTCAGGAAATTGAAAAAAAATCTGATTTTGTCAATGACTAGATTGACAGAACAAAGGTACATGACAATCCAAGAAATGCAGACAACATGGATTTAACAAAACTGCACATCCCTAGTTTGAGATCATCATCATACAGATATTGCCAAGCCTCAGAACTTTGGACAATCTCTCCCACTGCGTTATGTGTATGTTAAATAGTGGGGGCGGGGGGGGGATGATGGAACCCTGAGGGGGGCCTCAGGCTGTCACAGCATGTACAGGAATCCACCACCTGAGATTCCTCCTCCTCCAAAAAACTGGCGCCACCATACAATGATGGCTCCCAATCCCATCTCTGATGGATGCCTCACAAGGTATGGAAAACCACCAAAAGATCCAGCAGAACTAACAGGGCCATACTCTTGCTGCCTACTTCCTGGTGAAAGCAGTATCTGTCTTACAATCAGGCCTGAATTAACAGCGACTGAGCAAGAAAGGGATCTTGGGCTAGTAGTAGAGAGCTCGATGAAAATGTCAGCCCAGTACTCAGCTGCTGTGAAAAAGCATGAAGGCTAGGCATAAATAGGAATAGAACAGAAAATAGAGCTATACACCCCTTATACAAATACTTGCTACCACACTCAAACTATTTGTGGTTGCCTCACCTGAGTAAGCACATTATCGAGTTGGAAAAGGTACAGAGACAGGCAATGAAAATAATCAGGCGGCTATGAAAATAATCAGGGACTAGAGGAGTGGCTACAAGAACTGGGATAATTTAACTCACAAAAAAGGCAAGTAAGGGAAGGTATGATAAAGGCATTTAAAATAATGCATGGTGTGGAGAAAATAGAGGCGAAAACATTTTTCTCTCTCGTAACACTCAAACCCAGGGTCATCCCATGAAGATGATTGGTGGAAGGTTTAGGGCAGGCAAAAAGAAGTACTTTTTCGCAAATTCTATAATTACACTATGAATTAGTGGCCATGGAAAGTGATGATGGCCACCTATTTAGACAGCTTTAAAGGGACACTGGCCAGATTTCCAGAAGAGGAGGCTATCTGTGGCTACTAGCTTTGCTGGCCATGTGCTATCTCCTTTATCAAAAGTGGCATGGCTGCTCAGGAGTGGCATGGCTTCGTTGCTCAGGAGCTTGGACAGACAGAGGTCTTGCATCTATTCTGTTTGAGTGGTCCTGTGGTAGCTGGTACGCTACCATGTGTGCAGAGTGTTGGACTAGATGAACCTTTGGTCTGATCCAGCATGACTCTGCTTCCTGTTGTGTGTTCTGAAGCCACATTGAAATGGATTTTGCTCATCAGTCTCATGCAGAAATCCCTGGAGCTGAGCAGAAGAAACCACATGCTCTAGCACCTTGTTCAAGAATGAAATATGAAAGACCAGTTTCTAGTCTACCTTTCAGTTAATGTGCTTATATTCTTATTATGACTATCACAGCACTGTACTGCACTTCAGTCATCATCCCAGAAGGGCTTAAAAAACTTAGACCTAGAACTGTTCCTATCCTAGAGATCTTGCACATATCCTGATCTAAAGAATATGTTCCAGAACTCATTGCAACTCTGTCAGACACCTTCAGCACCAGGAAAGGAGTGTGTGTGATCCTGCAGGAGCAAGTAATTTCCTCAGTGGGCCAAGGTCTCTTAACCATAATTTTGGCTTTCCCATTGTGTCTCTTCTGTCTGTTCCTGTGGTATCAGATGATACTTACGAACAACACAATTTGCAATATAAGCACTTCTCCTTCCTTCTGATCTCCACAGTGCATGCATATGATCCATTTCAGCTCATGCTCCACAGGAGTACTGCACAATTAGTCCTGGACTAGATGCAGCAGTATCAAGTCCAGAATTGGTGTGGAAGTGAAAATACAAATGGTCAAAAAATCATTCCTGATTGCAAGGCTATCACAACAGAGCCTTCCAACCCTTTTAGTAGACACAGCACAACAGGAGGCTAGCTATTAGAGCATGACTGCAGGAAATCCTAGTTCAGGCCCCTAAATATCAAGTCTCTTATTCCTGAACAAGAACTTTTTGTTGTGCTCATAAAACAAGAGTGTGAGAGCCAAACTAGAGGTCAAGTTAATTCTGTGAATGCAATCCATATGAGGTTTCTGTTTCTTCCTTCCGTCTTTTCTTTTTCCTTTTTTTTTTTGGTCTACACAGGCACAGAGAAGCCTGAATATCTTCAGGACCAGGCAAGGTGTGGACAGGGACTTTCACTTGGTTTGCATTAGCCAATTTATCTTGGAAGAAATGCAGCACATGGTGGCCACTTTTTTTGACTTTGCAACTTCCAGCGAGAAGATTCCCCTTTAAGGCATATAGCCACTTTGGAAAGGTTATGTTTTTCAGGACTATAGCAGGCAAAGAAAGAGGTAAACATTTCTTTCTCACCTTGCAAGGGTGCTCAGCCTTCCCCACCTGTTACTATTATGTACCATCAAGTAATCTCTGACAAGACAGCTCTGTGGATAAATGCTCTCCAAAATTTCTTGTCCTTGACAGTCCTACTCAGCTCTTGTAACCTCAAGGTTGTGACTTCCTTTATGGAATTGATCCATCTCATAGCTGGTCTTCCCCCTTTTCTTCTGCCTTTGGCTTTCTGCAGCATGATTGTCTTCTCCAGTGAGTTTTGCCTTTTCATGATGTGTCTGAAGTATGACAACCTCAGTTTTGTCATTTTTGCTCCCAGGGAAAGTTCTTGCTGCTTTGATCAGGGACACACTTGTTTATTTTTCTGCTGGTCTAAGGTTTTCACAGGTTCTCCTCCAGCACCATGTTTTGAATGCATCTAGGTGGCCCTGAAGAGCAAATTACATTCTGTGCACGAACACATGCAAGTCAGATCCCATGGCCAGTGTTTCTGCTGAAAAACATTTTTGAAAGGGACCTGTTTTGACCAGAAAAGTGGCATGGCAGAGGTAATCTATTAATCCATTCCCCACTAGCTTTCTTTTTCTTCTCCATATCATTCCAATTTGCTCCTCATCTCACAAGACTACTAATGCATGCTTTCCTGCTTTTCAAACCCTTTGGAAGTAGCTGCTGTAGGCAGTGTTGCAGCTAGGTGACTTGAGACTCTAGATTTAAGGAACAATCCCATAGCCTCTAGATAGCCTTGGAGGGGGAGGGGGCATAGGATACTTTGGATTCCATGATCCAGCTGGAAACAGCACTCTGACTTTGGAAGGAGGAATCTGCAATCTGGTCCCTCCCGCTCACAGCTGGCACATACAGAACCATGTTGGCAACCATGTCGAGGTTGGGAACACAAACTTGGAAAGGAGTAAAAGGGGACATCTCAGTGGACAGAGGGGTAGAGTCCAGAAAGACCAGGATACAAGATACCTTGGGGCCTCTTCAGCTTCCTTCCCTCTCCTGCCAAAGTTTTTCTAGATGGGTAAAAAAGCTCATCCTGCACAAATGCAGGGTACGAGGATAGGGACAAGGACATCATCCCTGCCAGTCCCTCCATCCTGCACTGGTTGAATATAAGCTGCTGACTTTGGAGATGTGTGATACAACTGTGACCTTTATGGTGATCCAAATGTGAGTAGCTTTAGAAAGCCCTGGATGTAACTTCAGTTAACTCTTCCCTTCTCTCCCCACTCACTTTCCATTCCATGATTCTAGATTCCTGGTATGTTAGAGTAAACAAAACAAAAAAATATTTACCAACTCAGTTTAAAATGCAAAACTTCTCAGACTGTTTCTATTTTTAATTTTGTTGAGTAACACCATCACAACTACTGGGATAAAATGGAATTTACTCCTGCTACACTTAAACTCATTTACTTGGAAATAAATAAACATATTGTTGTAGAAAAGCAGGTTGCTTACCTGTAACTGATGTTCTTCAAGTGGCCATCTGTGCAGTCACACATATGGGTGCTGCGCCTGTGCAGTGCCTATGGCCGGGAGTTTGATAGCTAACGGTTTTGGCGGGAAACTCCACTGTCCCCCCTGCAGTAGTATATATGGAGCGGAGTGTCCGCCATTTTCCAGTCTTTGATAGACCGGACGTTCGCTCTCTAGAGAAAAAATTTAAACTAAGGAAAAACGTTGTCGGTACCGATGACAACTTAAGAAATATGGTGTAGGTACCGAGCATAAAGAACAGTATGGTACCGATAACAAGTTCCACCCATTGACACTGAGCAGGGCCAGCAGGTGGGTTATGTGACTGCACAGATGGCCACTCGAAGAACATCAGTTACAGGTAAGCAACCTGCTTTTCTTGTCGTGGCCTCTGTGCATCACACATATGGGCAGATTAGAAAGCTTACCCTGACTGGAGGAGGGGAGGTGTCATCAATGAAGAACAGCTGAAAGAACAGCTCTGCCAAAGAAACAGTCCTGTCTCGCACGAACATCCAAATGATAATGCTTAGCGAATGTGCATGGAGTGGCCCAGGTGGCCGCCCTGCAGACATCGTCAATCGGGACACCCGCCGCGAAGGCTGAAGAAGCAGCTACTGCTCGTGTAGAATGACTGCTTGGGACTGTAGGTAAGTCTATCTTAGCCAACTGGTAGGACAAACTTATAGTGTGAACTATCCATTTGGAGAGTCTTTGACGGGTAACAGGAGAACCTTGCTCCTGCTCAGAGTATTTAACAAAGAGCCGATTGGAGCAACAGATAGATTCAGTCCTTGATCTATAAAAGGCTAAGCAGCGCCATACATCGAGCGCATGAAAGGATCTCTCAATCGGATTCGATGGAGATGGAAAAAAAGCAGGTAAGATGATCTCTTGACTCAAGTGAAAAGTAGTAGCCACTTTCGGTAGAAAAGACGGATCCATTCACAGAACTTTCTTTCTCCCTATGAAAATTCAAATATTGAGGGTCTACCCTGAGGGCACAGAGCTCACTAGCTCTTCGAGCTGATGTAATTGCTACAAGAAATGCTGTCTTCCAAGAAACAAGGCGCAAATCAATAGTCACCAAAGGTTTAAATGGAGCTCTGGTTAGTGCTTGTAATACCACTGAAAGACTCCAAGTAGGCATAACTGGTCTGATCGTCAGATGGAGGTTATGCAGTCCTTTAAGGAATCTCTTTATCAGTGGTTGAGAAAAAAAGGAGGATCCCTGAATTGTACCACAGTAGTAAGAAACTGCCGCCGTGTACACCTTTATGGAAGATGGTTTAAGTCCTAAATGGTGGAGTTCTAAGAGAAACTGAAGAATATTCACTATGGATGCTGAATATGGAAGAAATGAACGAGACTCAGCAAAAGTAGAGAATCACCGCCACTTTGCCTCATATGATTTTTGGGTTGACAGTCTTAACACAGATTCAAGAATGCTCTGAATCTCTGGGTGGAAAACAGTCGAATCCGATGAAGCAGGGAAAAGCAACGGATTCGAAGCCTTGATTCGAGTGTCGGATCCGGGGACACGATCTGTAGAAGAGGTACACGCCATCAGTACCGAGTCAGTACCGACAGTTATCGAATCTGCCAGGCTGTTAATTTCAGCGATGTTAAATCCGGGTGGCGAACTGTGCCCTCTTGCTGAGTTATTAGATAAGGAACAGACGAAAGTTGAAGATATTCTTCGTGAGATATTCGAAGAAGTGTTGAAAACCATGCTTGGCGTGGCCACCATGGAGTTATCAGCAGTCCTGTGGCCCTGTCGTGAACTATCTTCGATATTACTCTCATAACTAGGGGAATCGGAGGGAAAGCGTAAAAGCTCATATTGCTCCAAGGGATCATAAAAGTATCCCCTGATGATCCTTGTCTGACTCCCGCTCTTGAGCAAAAATTCTCACATACCCTGTTCTGCCGGGTAGCGAACAAGTCCATGTCTGGATGCCCCCAGCGATGGAAGAGTTGGTCACATATCTGTCGATCCAGCTCCCACTTGTAAGATGTCGACATTTGTCCGCTTAGAAGATCGGCCTCGACATTGTCCGTACCGGCTAGATGTACTGCTACGAGAGCAATGTCTCTCGGGATGCACCAGTTCCATATCTGTATCAATAGCCGAGCCAACATGGGTGACTTTGTCCTGCCTTGTTTGTTCAGATAAAAGACTGTAGCATTGTTGTCCGAGGTTATCTGAACAACTTGGTGCCGAAGAACATCCTCGAACAATCATAGGGCCTTGAATACTGCCAGAAGTTCCAGGAAATTGATATGATGCTTAGACTCCTGTAGATTCCAAACACCTTGAGTGCATAGATCTGAACACACTGCTCCCCATCCAAGCAGGGATGCATCGGTACCGAGAGTCACTGTAGGGCACTGGGGTCGGAACGGAACCCCAACATTTAAGTTGGCTGGAACTGTCCACCATATCAGAGATTGTAGAACAGAGGACGGGAGTCGAATTAACTTCGTAGACAAGTCCTTTTGTGGTCGAAACATCTTGTTGAAGTAGAGCTGGAGAGGGCGAAGTCGAAGTCTGGCATTTGGATCGATGGCGACCAACACGGCCATGTGTCCCAAGAGTCTTTGGATAGATCGGGCAGGAACTGTCCTGTCCCATCGCCTTCGATGGATGTGTCGAGCAAGAGTATGCTGCCTGTCTCGTGGAAGGAATGCTTTTGCCACCATGGAATCCAGACGGGCTCCGATGAATTGATCATCTGCGCAGGAACAAGAGAGGATTTCTCAAGATTAATGCAAAGTCCAAGATCCTGCAGTAGGGTGCAAGTCATATGTATAGAGGAAAAAAGTTCTTCTCTGGTCTGAGAGACTAATAACCAATCGTCGAGATAGGGGTATATTTGAACACCACGTAGTCGGAGATATGTGCAGACCAGGGCCATGCACTTTGTAAAGACCCTCAGGGCCATAGCCAGCCCAAACAGGAGCACCGTGAATTCGAAGATTTCAGAACCAATGGCAAAACTGAGGAAACGCCTATGACACAGATGGATCGAAATGTGGAAATAGGCGTCCCTCAAGTCCAATGAGGCAAACCAGTCCTCTTGCCTCAGCAACGGTAGAATGTTTTGAAGGGTGGTCATCCGAAATTTCTTTGGTGTTATAAATCTATTAATAGCTCTTAGATCCAATATTGGTTGGAGACCCCCATCCTGTTTCGGGACCATAAATTATCTAGAACAGAATCCGTGGAGTCCTTCAAATAGAGACAAATGATGAACCACTCCTTTACAAAGGAGCTGGTGAACTTCGTCCAACAATATGGGCGAGCATGGAGTAAACCGGATCAGACTCGATGGTGGAACAATGTCGAATTCTATTCAATATCCGTGCTGAATGATGGATAACACCCACCGATCAGATGTGATGGACTCCCAAATGGGGAGTCGGCCTTTCAGCCGGTCCCCAAATGAGAGAGGGAAAGGTGGGAATGGGAGCAGAGGAAAGGTACACCTGTCCCATCAGCGTTGGCACTTGTCACCATCAAAATGGCAGTGGCCTTGTTGGAATCGCTGAGGCGGCTGTTGTCTGCGGCGTTGCTAGAGGTGCTGTGGCTATTGTCAGGGCTGATACTGCTGTCGGTAATGTGGACGGGTCCAAGACCACTTACGTCTAGGCTGAGGCTGCATCTCCATGCATCGAGCCGTCATCCTAGACTCGTGTATCTTCTTTAACTTGTGGTCAGTCTTCGTGTTGAAGAGGCCGGACCCGTCAAAGGGCATCTCCTCAATCCTTCTCTTCATCTCCTCCAGAAAGTTGCAATTACGCAACCAAGCATGTCGTCGGAGGGATATGGCACTGACTAAGGCCCTCAAATCGGTATCCACATGGTGTCTGGCCGTGGAGAGCTGTTGTACTGCGACCTGCATGACCTCCTTTATGAAAACCCTTGCAAGGTTGCCTTGTTTGTCTGGGAGAGCGGCAATGATGTTGTCCAGGCGCTGCATTATAAAATATTGGTAGCGCGCCAATGTCGCCTCATAATTGGAGATTCGCAGGCCAAGTCCAGAGGCCACATAGACTCGGCGTGCGAGGGAGTCAATCTTCCTCCCTTCCTTGTCACGGGGCGCGGTGTGACCCCTTGCCTCTCGGCCCTGAGAAGACTCCACCATGACCGAGTTTGGTCTAGGGCGACGTAGGAGGAACGGGAGTCCTCCTTCTGAACCCAATACATGGCTTCGTATCTCCTTGATGTTGGTTGAGGGTGAGCCGGGAGGTCCCATGGCTGGGTCATCGCCTGACGCAGAATTGTAATAAGCAGCAAGGCGATGGAGGTCGATTGTTCACCCCGGACCACACTGTAGAACCGATCGGTGCTGGGACCGGGCTGGTGCTGAGCCTCGATCTCCAGCGACCAAACCAGCCTGGACATCAACTCTGCAAAGGAGATATGCGGCTCTTCTGGTGATCCGGGGCCCTGAGATGTGACAGCAGCATCAGGTTAAGTCAAATCAACCTCGGACTCATCCGAGTCCATCCAATAGGGAGCTGGAATGCTGGAGGAAGAATCTCCTGGCGACACTGATCTACCGCTCTCCCTAGTCGGTGCCGGTTTTTTGTTTTTTAGAAAACAAGAAGAGGAGGAACGAAGAGACTAACAGGAACACTAACGAGCAATAAGGGCGAGGAAATATGAACTTGGAAAAAGGAGAAAGAGAAATCGCAAAAGCGGAGAAGAATGAGAAACGATCTTAGCAAGAGCGAAAGCAGTACGAGGCACAACGAACGGCGAAGACTGGAAAATGGCAGACACTCTGCTCCATATATACTACTACGGGGGGAGGGGAGCGGAGTTTCCCACCAAAACCATTAGCTATCAATCTCCCAGCCATAGGCACTGCGCAGGTGTAGCACCCGTATGTGTGCTTTTTGAACTAAAAAGGAAGGATGCTGCAGTAAGCAGGGCTAGCACCAGTGGGCCCTGGTATTCCATGCCAGTCCAGTAGCAGATGTTGCCAATGTTGGTCAGTGCCCCCATCGTTTGTTACACGTTGGGTAGGTGTATGGGGGCTGCTGAAGTCCCATCTGGCTAAACCAGTGACTGTGGAAACTGCTTGAATTTGGGGACATGATAGGTGGAGAGAGGATTTAACTTCCTCTTCTTTATACATAACTTCCCTCAAAACATGCCTTTCCCAAAACGCCTTTTCCTCAGAAGGAGGGACAATTTGCAGGCTTGAGTACACTACTGGGCCAGCCACTTACCTGTCTTTTCTGGGACTGCTTCAGGCCTGTGGATTCTGATGGACAGAAGAACAGAGGAAAAGGCCTGCAAAAAGACCATCAACTGGCCACAAATAATGTTGCAGCATTTAGTGTAAGACACATTTATTTAGTATTTGAGAATGACAGATTTTCTTAGGTTCCCTGGTAGAAAAGTAGTATAACAATTTTATTAATATGCTTGCTTTACGCACATTTGCACATCACACACAGCTTGATCTTAATGTTCACCTTGTTTGATGAAAAGACCATATTCTGTGCCAGCTTCCAGCATACTCATCGATGCCAAGTGTTCTCCATAAACAAGATTATGCATCATGGTGATGCATAGAGCAGAAATTTTGTGATGCCATTGCCTGATTTTTCAATAGAGCTTCAAGTATGAATATATTTATAGATGTACATGTTCCTCCAGAGAATGACAGCTTTGAATACAGAAGGTATTACATAAGCAAGAGACCCTATTCCTATAAAAAGAGAATGGGCTGAAAAGTGTTTGGATTTGTACAAGTAGAATCAATTGCAGGTCTGCATTTTAGAGGCCTTGCTTTTGCTTCTGAATCTGAAGAGGAATGCTTTTGTGTTGGATGTTTGATTTTATAATTCAACTCAGAGGGTCTGAAAACAAAAGCAATTGCTGTGTTGCAAAGGTCCAATCTGAACAATGTGATTTTGGATGAACATATTTTTTTGAAAAGAAAGGAAAACCAGAATGCTACAATGGAAAGCCTAGAACAGCTGAGAGTTGATTTAACTGGGCAAAGAAGATTCTAATGGGTGCACTGGAGAACATGGATATTTATGTCATGAATTACTGCCCAACCTTCCCCTGACCAATGTCTTCTGCATGTTTTAGACTCCAACCCCCATCATTCCTGCCCACTGGCCATTCTGGCTGAAGCTGATGGTAGTTGTAGGCCAAAACATAAGGCAGGCACCATGTTGGAAAAAGCTGCTATAGCACTAGAACCTACCTAGGATAAACAGCCAATGACTGTCCTATTTATCCAGTAAGGAGGCAAAGCAAGTTCAGTTTGACTCCTCACCACCGGAAGGACAGCTGGAAGGAGCATTAACAGTCCCCTTCAAGGCATATTATAGCATATATGGAATTCACTCCCCAAAGAGGTCCGCCTGGCACCGTCGTTACTGGTTTTTCGGTGCCAGGTAAAGACCTTTTTATTTAAACATCATTTTAATTGTTAAAATATATGATCTGGCCAGGGCAACTTCTTCTTCCTTCTCTTTTCTCCTCCTATATTATTTATTTACTTATTTTATACTGTTATTTTTAATTTTATATTATTATGTTTGAAACTCAGTGTATTTTTTGTATTTTTGTAATTTATTATGTTCTATTGTATTTCAATGTATTTTATTGTGTTGTAAGCCGCCCCGAGGCTTCGGCAAGGGGCGGCATAGAAATGTTATAATAATGCTGTTGCTGTTTCTTGCAGGATCTATGCATAAGGTGCCAATTATTGCTGAACAGCACAGTAAATGTCTGTCCATTCTGAATAAGTTTGCAATTTAACAGCAACATAATCCATCTGGTGTTCCACAAGAAAATACTGTACAGCAAAGGTGAGAGTCAAAGCACTTTGTAAAGGGACAGCTAATTATGGCAAACTGTAAACTAAATACTGAATAATGCAAATAGCCTTGATTTCTTAGAATCAGTATTTCTTCAGAATTCTCACTCCTAGGATTCCACACATCAAAAATCTGATTTGTCCCCAAAGTGTTATTTGCATATTTAGGTGTGGCTCTTCCTTTAGAAAAAAAAAGTCAGGACAATCTGTCCTTCACTATTAGCAAATGCACATAGGACTATTCTGAATATGACCACATACCACAGTTTCCTTATATTTGCACAATCAGTACTTTGTTTCCCCATTACACAGTTATTTAGGCCTCACATTCCTACAAGGTATTGCCTATGCCAGTGATGGTGAATTTTTTAGAGACTGAGTCCCCAAACTGCAACCCAAAACCCACTTATTTACTGCAAAGTGCCAACACTGCAATAAAACCTGAATATGATGCTGCAAATTCAAATATGCCAGGGGGACAGCACAACATTAATTAGAACATATCTTTGCTAAATCTTAGATATTAAACTTCAATTTTTCATAAGAAAACTCAAAGCTAAAATCTTGTGTTAATAAAAACAAATGTATTAAAACTCACAGCCAGTCCAAGCAAATATATATATATATCCTTGGCAGTACACTGACCGGCCATGTGAAAGCTCGGTCAAGTCACAGCTAATGAATTGTGGCTTGTGACATCATTGCCTGGCACCACTAATCCTTTCCAAGCATGCGCATGACCCCTGTGTGTGCTGCTATCCAATGCTCGGCTGCTGGGGCGATGCTGGGGTGACTTGGCACACGTGCCATAGGTTCGCCATTACTGGCCTATGCAGTTGTAGGTTCAAACCCTGAAGATTTCCCCCATCATGTAAGGGGCTGAATCTTTGCAGGAGAGGAAGATCCACAGACCAGCAGTACTGCATCTCTTTTGTATGCACAACACACCCGGTTCAAAGAAGATAAGTAGTATGGCCAGTAAAAATGCTGAAGAGCCTCCATAAATCAGCAAAGAAAGCACTTGGATGGACCAATGATCCATCTCAGTTTGAGACAGCTTCACATCTTGGGCTAATGCAGAGAAACTTACCAGTAACAGATTGTTACCAAATTGCTTACCTTCTACCAGGGCTTTTTTTGTCATAGAACGCACCGGAACAGCATTCCAGCACCATTTTTTGACGGATTTTTCCAAGTGATTGTGAATCGTCCTGTTGGGTGTAGCAGGTCGGCAGCAAAAATCATTAACATAGTGCCTGCGAGCTGCTTGTGTGTCGGCGCTGATTGTTGGCGCTGATTGTGAGGGCGCTGCTTGGCTTGGGGCGCTGCTCAGCTTGGGATCGGTCATGTGGTTGCGCGCTGAGTGCTTACTGCCGGCAGCGACAATTGTGTAAAAGTGTGACCCCAAGACGTGAGTTCCAGCATCTTTTTTTTTTTTAACAAAAAAAAGCACTGCCTTCTACAAACAAACTAAATGTGAAGTACATTTCCTTTATTAAGAAAGAGGGTTAAATAACAGTTATGTGAATGTGATCAGGAAATAGGAATTAGCCCAGAACAAGGAGGATACAATAAGTCTAAAAGTTAAAAAGACAGCAACACACATCCCAATGCCAACTGCATGGATATATTTTTCCTGTTGTGCTTAGATATGTCTTCAACAAGGGAAATTCTTCACTGCTGTTAAATCTTCCTAAAGGGGTAGTTGCCCTTCTTGGGTAAGCCACAATGGAAATCCTCCCATTTTAGGCAGTATTTAAGCCTCCTGAAAAGAATCACACAAACATCTCTGGAGCTGCCTTTTGCCCTTGAAGGAAGCAGTTATTGGCACTAACAGGGCAGAGTGGCTAGTATATCACAATGTTACTTTATTTTGTGTGTTTCTTTTTTCATGGAATTTAGAATTCACTTTTCAAAAGAGTCATTATATTTAGAGCACCAATTCTTCCATAAATGCAAACATAGAACTGATCTACTGGACTTTATTTATGAATAAAGGAAGATTGAGTAAGATTGCCAAGTTCCAGGGGAGTCTATTTTCCTTTAAAAACTATTCGTAGAAGTGGTGTTGCCAGTTAGTATGGTCAAATGCAAAAACGGGCAGGACTCATACACTTTTGTAGCTGTAATTCAGTAGGAGCAGCAGGACCATCCCAAGATGTTTTATTGCATAAGACAAAAGGCAAGATGGTACCCAGTTGATTCAAACATGAATTTACTACCAAATTTTATGTTGTTAAAATCATAACATTTATTTATTTATTTAGAAAATTTCTATGCCGCCCCATTCGCCGAAGCCTCAGGGCGGCTTACAAATAAATTAATTAAAATACAATAAATTAACAATATAAAACAAGTTAACAATATAAAATAAGTCACCCTGGCCAAAAAATAAAATAAATAAATACTATTAACAGTTAAAATGACGCTTGAATAAAAAGGTCTTCTCCTGGCGCCGAAAAACAAATAACGATGGTGCCAGGCGGACCTCTCTGGGGAGCGCATTCCATAGATTGGGCACCACCGCAGAGAAAGCCCTCCTCCGAGTATATACCCTCCTAATTTCCTTCACGGAGGGTTCCTGGAGAAGGGCCTCTCCCGCTGATCTCAGGGGGCAGGCGGGCATATATGGACGTAAGCGCTCCTTCAGGTAACCAGGACCCAAGCCATTTAGGGCTTTATAGGTCATCACCAACACCTTAAATTGGGCCCGGACTTCAATGGGAAGCCAGTGAAGCTGACGGAGGACTGGAGTCATATAAGCATAACACCCAGTCCCCGTCAGCAGCCTGGTAGCTCTATTTTGAACCAATTGAAGTATCCGGACCGTCTTCAAGGGTAGCCCCACGTAGAGCGCATTACAGAAGTCAAGGCGGGAAGTCACCAACGCGTGTGTCACTGTCGTCAGGCAGACGTACTCCAGGTAGGGGCGCAGCTGGTGGATCAGCCAAAGCTGAAGGAAAGCGCTCCTCGCCACCACTGTCACCTGAGCTTCCAGTGAAAGCTCTGGGTCAAGGAGCACTCCCAAGCTGCGGACCTTGTCCCTAAGAGGGAGTGCAACCCCATTCAGGACTAGGTTCAATTCACCCTCACCGAAGCCCGATCCGCCAACCAACAGGACCTCCGTCTTGTCTGGATTGAGCTTCAGTTTATTGACCCTCATCCAGCCCATTACCTCGGCCAGGCACCGGTTCAGCACAGCCACTGCCTCACCTGGATTGGTGGAAAATGAGAGGTAGAGCTGGTGTCATCAGCGTACTGATGATTCCGCAGCCCACACCTCCTGATGACCTCTCCCAGCGGTTTCATGTAGTT